>NC_136061.1:1885653783-1885784783 GCF_964261635.1 Lissotriton helveticus | reverse complement strand
ACTTTAGCATTCTCTAGATTCCAGTCCATAGAAATTGTCTTCCATAAGCACGCGTAGACAATAATATATTTTTCAAATCTTGTATTTTCAGTGATATAATCACCAAAGGTCCTGCTTTCATATTAAAAACAGAGCTTTGGACTATACCATTTACCGGTGAAAGGCAATATTTCTCTCCATGTATTCCCATACCTACCGTGTCACGCACTTTGGTGCTTACTTACCCTCCATGTTAAAGAACAGTAGATGTTTCAGCACCTAGATTAATATACTGCATAGCTAAATGCATACAAGGTACCAAAGGCGAGACGATTGCATTGCAAATGCTTGTTTTATATTAACCTTTGTTTAGGGAAAATAAGAAGTTACCACAGCCTGTTTGCATGCATTTGGGGACAATAATAAAAGCTGTATTTTAAATAGTGATTCTCGGGAGAGGTTTAAATTCATGGCAGGGCTGGGAGGCCCTCACAGAAGAATGCATCATGTATGCAGCAGTTGTGGCCAGACTACGAATACACAGCAGTGTCACAGCAAATTATTATATCCCGAAGCACAAGAGATGGATAACCACTTTCCCTAGCCTGACTAACACACAGAGATCAAGGACATCACATTTCACTGGGCTATATTGGATCACTGACATAATATCGACTACAAAAATATAGGCATTTAAAATATCGACTACAAAATATCGACTACAAAAATATCGAATTCCTATCTACAAACAGGTAAGTACAAAAATATCGAATCAAAAATATCGTTTACAAATATGTACTTTGTAAAAATATCGAATTTATTAAAATTAATGTAAAATTAAAAAAATATTAAAAATAAATAACTAAAATATACTTAAAAATACTTAAATAACCTTAAATTATTCAATAATTAATTTAAGTTATAAAAAATAATAATACAATTTTATTTGTTAAAACATATATATATATTAACATAATATTATTAAAAAATATACAATATTATTACCGTAGCATAGCAAGAGTGTTAAAATTACTATTCCCACTCCAATGAGTGCAACAGTAGGGAAAGCTTTGGATAGCGTAGCGGTAAAAATTACTATTCCGACTCCAAAGAGTTCAACAGTAGGGAAAGCGTTGGATAGCGTAGGGGTAAAAATTACTATTCCCACTCCAAAGAGTGCAACAGTAGGGAAAGCGTTGGATAGCGTAGGAGTAACATTTACTATTCCCACTCCAGTGAGTTCAACAGTAGGGAAAGCGTTGGATAGCGTAGGGGTAAAAATTACTATTCCCACTCCAGTGAGTGCAACAGTAGGGAAAGCGTTGGATAGCGTAGGGGTAAAAATGACTATTCCCACTCCAGTGAGTGCAACACTAGGGAAAGCCTTGGATAGCGTAGGGGTAAAAATGACTATTCCCACTCCAAAGAGTGCAACAGTAGGGAAAGCGTTGGATAGCGTAGGGGTTAAAATTACTATTCACACTCCAGTGAGTGCAACAGTAGGGAAAGCGTTGGATAGCATTGGGGTAAAAATTACTATTCCCACTCCAGTGGGTGCAACAGTAGGGAAAGCGTTGGATAGCGTAGGGGTTAAAATTACTATCCCCACTCCAAAGAGTGCAACAGTAGGGAAAGCATTGGATAGCGTAGGGGTAAAAATTACTATTCCCACTCCAGTGGGTGCAACAGTAGGGAAAGCGTTGGATAGCGTAGGGGTAACAATTACTATTCCCACTCCAGTGAGTGCAACAGTAGGGAAAGCGTTGGATAGCGTAGAGGTAAAAATTACTATTCCCACTCCAGTGGGTGCAACAGTAGGGAAAGCGTTGTATAGCGTAGGGGTAAAAATTACTATTCCCACTCCAGTGAGTGCAACAGTAGGGAAAGCGTTGGATAGCGTAGGGGTAAAAATTATTATTCCCACTCCAAAGAGCGCAACTGTAGGGAAAGCGTTGGATAGCGTAGGGGTTAAAATTACTATTCCCACTCCAAAGAGTGCAACCGTAGGGAAAGCATTGGATAGCGTAGGGGTTAAAATTACTATTCCCACTGCAAAGAGTGCAACAGTAGAGAAAGCGTTGGATAGCGTAGGGGTAAAAATTAATCTTCCCACTCCAGAGAGTGCAACAGTAGGGAAAGTAAATACTTCATATATTATTTAAAAAAAATATAAATTAATATCTATAAAAAATTAATTAAAAGTAATTACCAATTTAATATAATATAATAATTAATCAATTAAAATTACAAATTAAATTTAAATATTACAATTAGTTACCTATTAATACAAATTAATTACAAATTAACAATTAATTAATTAACAATTAAAAATTAATTAACAAATATTTAAAATTAAGTGCAAATAAATAAATTGAATTATTTAATTATTTATAAATGAATTACTTCCCACCCTATTCCCCTATAAACCCACAACCGCTACAGAAAATAAATTTGTAAAATTAACATAATTAGCAATTAATCAATTAAATAAAATTAATTGGCAATTAAAATTTAATTAATTACCCATAAAAAATTAATTAACAAATAATTCTAAATAAATACCAATAAATAATTTTACATATTTAATTAATTATAAATAAATTACTTCCCACCCAATTCCCCTATAAACCCACAAACCGCTACAGAAAATAAATTAGTAAAATTAACATAATTAGCAATTAATCAATTAATTAAAATTAATTGCCAATTAAAATTTAATTAATTACCAAATATAAATTAAGTAACAATTAATTAAAAATGAATACCAATAAATAAATTTACATATTTAATTAATTATAATTAAATTACTTCCCACCCTATTCCCCTATAAACCCACAACCCGCTACAGAATTAAATTACGCAAAAATTAAAAAACAAAATTCATTAATTAAAATAAATTATAACATAAATACACACTTTTCACACATATAATAACATAAAAACACTATAAAAAATTTGATATTATTAAAAATTCGATAATTTTAATAACCTATATTATATACTTCGATATTTTAACTTTCTATATTTTTAACATTCGATATTACATTACTTAACTTAAAAACGATATTTTTTAAGTCTATATTCTGTCCATTCGATATTTTGTCCATTCTATATTTAAACTCGATATTATGTCCATTCGATATTTTTTACTCGATATTTTGACTGTTTACCGGCTTTATTACAAGCTATTGTTATTTGCTAACAGCTTTTTAGGGTTCTATATTACTGCGGGCGAGGGAGAGTTCATTTAATAAATAATGGCGGCCGACACAAAGAAGAGGTGGTGAGGGGGTGTTGGGGAGCATGAGAGGTGGATAATTAAAAAAAAACACTTACCTGAAGCAGCCGACAGCATCGCTCCTCGTGCCTCAGTGTCCTGCTGTGCTGCTTCATGATCCCAGCAGGCGATGGGGCAGCATCAGACTCCGTGTCCAATTCCGGGCTGCTCCCATTCTATAAGAGCAGCATGAGGATTGGCCTGAGCGGGTCGAAAAGACACTCCGCTCAGAACAGGAATTCCGTGCTGTTTCTCCAGCCCCGCTGTTCAATACAGCCGAGCTGGAGAAAGCCGAGTGTGCATGTGTGTGAGGCCAGCCTGAGACGGGTAGGCCAAACACACATGTGCACCTAGAAGGACACACAGCTCAGAGCTGGCAAACAAAAAATAAAACGATTATGGTATATCGTTTTATTTTTCACTTGCTGGCCCTGAGCCAGAGAGACCATCTTCCTCCGCCACTGCTGAAGAGCCGGCCTTGAACAAAGGGGAATGAGGAAGATAATACCACAGTCCGTTTGCCCTGCATATTTGGAGGCAATAATACAGGCTAGCAGAATATTTTAACAGTGATTCTCCAGAGGGTTTTATATTCAAATATAATTAAAGACTGTTTATAGTATCATACATCTTTAACATAAAAACATAGCAACAAGTCTACATTTGCATTTGATTATTTACTTCCTTGTAAAAAGTGCTACTGTGCTAGTAATTTAAAGAAAAGGCAAGCGGGTACAGCAGCCCTCGCACTGTCTCTGCCACACACTGTGCGATGCCACAGGCTCTATCTATATCACACAGAGGTGTGAAGTGGCCACTGACAGGTTCTTATTGAGAGCCTGCAAGTAGTACACCTACTGTATCACAGAGGCGGTCTTCAGCCTCCATTGCAGGGCAGAGGAGCTGTGGGGGGCGAACTCGATGGACATCGTGGGGCCTGGTCCTGGAAGACAAGACTGGGAAAGCTTTACCCGGTGGCGGCTGGTGACATCCACTAAGCAATACTGCGGCACACACAATCCATGCAAAGAGCAGTGTTGGGGGAATTGGTGATGACCCCAAGAGAAAGAAGGCCTGTGGTCCAGGGTGAACAACCGTCCGTAAATTTCACGGACAGTCCGTAATTTCGGCCGTTTGTCCGTTGTCCGTGAAGGATTCTTTAACGGAGGCCATTTGTCCGTCATTTTAGCCGGGCACCGGTTGTCCCACCCTAAAGCCGGCACAGCTTGCACCCACCTCCCTTCTTCACTCCGATGCTGCACCAAAGCTCCTCAGATACTCAGCAGCATTGGAGAGGCGCAGCGGGGTGTCAACCCTCACACCTCCAGCCCTTGACCTGTTAAGAGGTGCTCAAGGGTGACTGTGAGAGAGGGGCTGCAGCTTCAGGAGCAACGACATCTATTCACATGCAAACAGCCCTGAATGCCTCATGTCTCTGCTATTTAGAGGGGCCTCACACATCCAATTTCTACCCAGGGCCCCAAACATCCGAGACTCGGACAGATTACACCCCTGATTACACCGAGGCAGCACGTGCTTCTCTTCACCGAGCTTAATTACTGTCACTAAATTGTAAGCAAACCTTGGTTCTTCAAACATGCAGTCTATAGTGTAAGAAAATAAAGAGATGGCACAATCACACCCACACTGATTAACAAAGTATGGAGGACAATCAGTTCAATCAGTTCTCTTAGAGTATCTGCTGTAAGTAGGGGCTGAACCTTTAATCAGTAGGCAGAGTGGAGCAGCAGGGGCTCTTAGAAGGGGTGAACTGCAAGGCTTAATTTACATTCAAATGGTCTTTTAAAGACCTGTGAAACGTTCGGGTGCGGCTCTGTGTGTGCCCGGGATCTGTCTCATCCCGGGCTGACACACACGACGGGAGGGGGGGGGGTCTGGGGCTGAAGCCCGGTGAGTTCAATGGGTGTTGCGCGCCTGTGCCCACCCCTGTGCCCACCCAGGTGGATCCTGTTCCCTCTCCTGTGATGGCTCCTGCCCTCCCCTCAGTGATGGCTCCTGTCCCCCCATGTTGTGGCTCCAGTCCACCCCCACCTGTGATGGCTCTTGTCCCCCCCTGTGGTGGATCCTGTCTCCGCCCTGGGTGGCTTTTGTCCCAGTCCTGGAACGGCCCCTGCAGCGAGGGTGAAGTTCTTGATGGGCCTCTTCTCAAAAGGGTTCAGCTCAAAATGAATATGGAAAGGTCGGCGAGTAAGTAAGTGAAGGGATGGGTGAATGGCTGGATGAATTAGTGAAAGGGTGAATGGATGAATGAAAGATTGAATAAATGGATAATGAGAGAGGATGGATGGATTGATGAGTGAGGGGAAGGATGGAGAGAAAATGTAAATAGCTGGATGTATGGGTGGGAGGGTAGCTGGATGATGCATGAGGGGACAGATGGATGAAGGGAAGGATGATGGATGAGGAGAAGGATGGATGGAGGGGAAGGATGGATGGATGAGGGGAAGGATGGATCGATGGAGGGGAAGGATGGATGGATGAGGAGAAGGATGGGTGGATGGATGGATAAGGGGAAGGATAAATGGATGGGATGGATGGATGGGTGAGGGGAAGGATGGATGATGGATGAAAGGAAGGATGGATGAGGGGAAGGATGGATGGATGCGGAGAAGGATGGATGGATGAGGGGAAGGATGGATGGATGAGGGGAAGGATGGATGGATGAGGGGATGGATGGATGAGGGGAAGGAAAGATGGATGGGTGAGGGGATGGTTGGATGGATGGATGGGTGAGGGGATGGATGGATGAGGGGATGGATGGATGAGGGGATGGGTAGAGGGGAAGGATGAGTGGGTGAAAGGATGGATGGGTGATGAGGGGAAGGATGGATGATGAGGGGAAGGATGGATGAGGGGAAGGATGGATGGATGGATGAATGGATGGAGGGAAAGGATGGATGGATGAGGAGAAGGATGGATGAGGGGAAGAATAAATGGATGGGATGGATGGATGGGTGAGGGGAAGGATGGATGATGGATGAAAGGAAGGATGGATGAGGGGAAGGATGGATGGATGAGGGGAAGGATGGATGGATGAGGGGAAGGATGGATGGATGAGGGGAAGGATGGATGGATGAGGGGAAGGAAGGATGGATGGGTGAGGGGATGGATGGATGGATGAGGGGATGGATAGAGGAAAAGGATGGATGGGTGGGTGAAAGGATGGATGGATGGATGGATGATGAGGGGAAGGATGGTTGATGAGGGGAAGGATGGATGGATGAATGATGAGGGGATGGATGGATGGATGATGAGGGGGGGTGAAAGGATGGATGATGAGGGGAAGGGTGGATGGTTGGATGATGAGGGGAAGGGTGGATGCATTGATGATGAGGGGGTGGGTGGATGCATGGATGATGAGGGGGTGGGTGAAAGGATGGATGGATGGATGATGAGGGAATGGATGGATGATGAGGGGGTGGGTGAAAGGATGGATGGATGATGAGGGGAAGGATGGATGGATGATGAGGGGAAGGATGGATGGATGATGAGTGGGTGGGTAGAAGGATGGATGGATGGATGATGAGGGAAAAGGATGGATGGATGATGAGGGAAAAGGATGGATGGATGATGAGGGGAAGGATGGATGGATGATGAGGGGAAGGACTGATGGATGGATGATGGGGGGGTGAAAGTATGGATGGATGGAGAGTCGGTGGGTGAAAGGATGGATGGATGATGAGTGGGTGGGTGAAAGGATGGATGGATGATGAGTGGGTGGGTGAAAGGATGGATGGATGGATGGATGAGTGGGTGGGTGGATAGTGGGTGGGTGAAAGGATGGATCAGTGGATTGGATGGTGGGTGGGTGAAAGGATGGATGAGTGGGTGGGTGGTGGGTGGGTGGATGGTTGGGTGGATGATGGGTGGGTAGGTGGATGAGTGAAATGATGGATGGATTGATGGATTGATAAGTGCAAGGGTGAATGAATGGACGTATGAGTGAAAGGGTGGATGTAAGGATGGATGAGTGAGTGAAAGGGAGGGTAGATGGACAAAAGGATGAATAGATGTGTGAAGGAGTTAAATGATAGATGGATGAGTGATAGGGTCAATGGATGGATTCATGAGTGGATGAGTAGATGGATGGGTGGGTGGATGGATGGATGGATGGATGGAAGGAAGGATGGCTAAGTGAAAGGGTCGATGGAGAGAGAAAGGGAGGATGGATGGATGACTAAAATAGTGGATGGGTGGAAGGATTAGTAAGTGAAAGGATGGCTGGATTGGTGAAATGGTAAATGGCTGAATGGATGAGTGAATGGATGGATGGAATGAAGAGTGGATGGATAAGTGTACAGATGGATAGGGTGAAAGGGTGGATGGATGGATGGATGGATAATGGAGGATGAGTGAAAGGATGGATGAGGGGATGGATGAAGGGATGGATGAGTGAAATGATAGATGGAAGGATACATGATGGATAGGTTTGCAAATGGTTGAATATGTTTGGAAATGGCTGTGCTTACTTATATACTATTGCGCGACCTCTGATGTGTCTGTAAAACGTATCTATTGTCCTGAAGTTTTGTCCTGAATTTTGACCTCCTGTCCTGAATTTATGTCCTGAATTTTGACCCTTTGTCCTGAATTTTTACACTCACCGTCCTGAATTTGCACCAATGCCAGTTGGTCACCCTACTGTGGTCTTGGCTTACATTTACACCTTTCTAGCGCTGCTCTGCTGCCTCCAAGTGCTGCCTCTGTTCAGACACTGCTACTCTGTATCCATTCCTGGCAAGTGAAGACCTGCCTCCCAGACTCGTTGTGCAATTGCAGTTTAGTGCCACAAGTCCTGTCCAATCCAGACGCTGCTTCCTTGCTGAGAGCAGTGCCAGGATTGGATCAGGCAGGTGGACACAGCGATCATTCTGAGTGCAGGGGGCTGCAGCTGCCCTCCCCATCCCATCACTGTCCACAGATGGCGAAAAGGGTCTAATGTGCATGTTGGGCTGGTCACTGAAAGTTGGTCGGCCAACCCGACATGCGCACTATGAAGTGCGAGTAAGTGTTGATGGTCTGAATTATTTCCTGCCTCACCTACTAATCCTTAAACAACTGACTTCTGACCAATAAAAAAAATGCACTGCACACCATACCGGAAAAACAATATACAGACTGTAGGTTTCTTGACATTAAATGCAGAGGCTGTGGAGCCAAATTTAGGGGTGCAACGTCCCTGACACTCTAATTAAGGAGCTGCTGCTGATTGAAAGACAATGCTGTTTAGATTTTACGTTGCATGTGGCCCAATAGCAGTTTGAGGGTTACAAATTGGGTATACTCTTAGTTTGGTTGGCTAGCGGAGTCAAACGAGGTACCCCCTGACTAATGTTATAGACATTTTTGGGGCCCGTCAGCAGTTTTTAGAAACCATCAACAAGGCATTTCTTGACTACTATAAACAGTTATATTTTAACTGCAACGATCGACCGGATGCTGACTTAGATGACTTCATAAGTAATATTCATCTGCTTCAGTAGAGTAGTGCTGTACATTAAGGGGCAGATTTACAATCCCCTTGCGCTACTTTTGCGTCACTTTTAACACGGGGAAAGTGACGCAAAAGTGGCGCAAGGGGCTTGTGAATCTGCCCCTAAGACTTTTAAACAAGGACCTCTTCCCCTCACACTTCCGAAGGCTGTGGTCACCGCCCCTTTGAATCCTGCCAAACCCCTCAATGATCTATTGGGGCACAGACCCCTTTCCTGACTGTCCATTATTTTAAAATACTGTGGGAAAATCCTAACCTATAGGCTGCTACTACAAATGTCCCACCTTATCCATGATGATCGAAGTGGCTTTATTGCATGTCATAATACATTGCAGAAAATACAGCGACTGCTCATGGTAGCCAAAGCAGCCCACTTGTCATGGTCTAATGTGACAGTACTAATGATCTATATATTAAATACATTTGACTCCCTTAGCTGGGAATACCGACATAAAGTCCTGGACTGCTTTAGCTTTGGGTACATCTTCCACACATGACTAGAGGACCTTTACACCCTTCCTGTTGCATGAGTACGCACAGGACAGGTTATCTCTGAGCACTATCAGGTCTGTTAAAGCACCAGGCAGGACTGTCCTATTTCCCCCCTTTTATTTGAGCTAGCAATTAAGCCATTTGCCACACAACTTAGAGACATTGGTAAAGTCTGGGGAATCCTGAGGGAAAGTTGTGCAGTATTATTTTGCTCTATGCAGACAGCCTGTCACTATATATTAACCCTGGGCGTAAAACTCTACTCCGCTCACGAAGTTTGCTGCTTTTTGGCAACTCAACGTTCCACGTAGAACACGGAGCTATGAAAAACTCTGCGCTCTGCACAGTTTTATTTAGTTTGTGCCCTCAAAATGCATTTTCTTGTGCACAGGACTGACTTCCCGGGATGCCACCGATCGCAGGCGATATTTCCCATCCATTCGCAGGTGCCACGAGATTTGGTAGCTGGCTGCACGGTCCTGCAAAAGTGTGCAAGCGCGAACACCTCATTCGGGTGCGCAATCGGACTTCCGACAGAAGTTTTATGAAGATAGCAATCCTGAAAACACAGAATTTGCAATCTGGAGAAGAACCTCTCTCGAGTAGCATCAAAACCTTCTCGAAATGATGATTTGGATTAAAAAAAAAATCCTCAAATTAACATTTGGCTGTACATTTTTGTGCAAGGAGTCCTTTTTCTTATTTTAAATTTTTTTTAAGAGGAAGGAAGTGCCCCAGATTTTCCAACTTTGTGTTCCTGTCCAGCAGGCTCTTCACAGTGTGTTGTCCATCTCCTGTTCACTTTCCATTTGGATTTAGGGCTGGAAGGATCACTCTTTGTGGCTGCTACATAATATATAAATGAATTTGAGGACTTTTGAATTTTAGATTTCAGTTGGAAAAATTGTGTTTTTTGTTAGATTTGGGCATTGTACCTATATTTTTCTTTGTGCATTTCATTGTTTTTTTTATATGTATTCAGGTGGGTGGTGTGAGAAGTTGGCCTGGCATGTGCTGTCTATTCTAGTGGGCACCTTGCACCAGTCCAAACGACCCTTATTGATGGTAGGTTTAAAGACAACCTATAGAGAAAGCTATCCTAGTGGTAGCTGTGGAGAGCTGCCTTCAGGCTAAGTCTTGAAGGAATGTAAAACAGCTTGTTTTACCAGTCTATAATCTCATGAATGACCAATTGAAAGGAGAACCACACCAGGTATTTATATAAAATATATGTATTTATTCTTAACACATCCCTCTAGTAACTTATTTAGCACACAGTAAATTAGCACAATATACGTTGAGCCCTAGGGGCGTACCAAACCATATATTAAGAAAGTGGCATAAGTACCACAACTGACATATATACAAGGCCTGGAGCCTTTAGAACTGCGGGGGCCACCAGGAACTACCCAAGGTAGTGACACAGGGGACCCACGGGGAACGCGTGCAGTGTCTAAACACAGCCGGAAATCACCATTAACTTCAATGGGGAAAGTTGCAGTTGGAATTTTAAAGTTAAAGGACACTTAGAAGAGGACTCGGAGCAAACCCCTTTAGAACTAAGAGATTCTAGAGTCAACACCCACTGGAGCACTGGAGTACTCGAGTTACCTCACCCAGGGAAGCCGGGTGTATAGGTGTCTTCGTGTCGGGTTTCGTTGTTGATTTCAATAAAGACCTGCTGCAAAGTGCTGCTGGTGTCCAAGTGGAAAGTGTCCAGGTGGATACAAAGGTGGATCAGAGTTGTGGAGAACCTGAAAACAGAGGGGACAGAGTCTGGGTCACTTGCCAGTGACCAGGAAGGCAATGAGAAGATGCCCACCGATGTCAGGTGATTTCAGGTGAAGAAGGTGAAGCTTAACTCTTCAGCCCCGAGGACTAAGAGGCATCGACGACAACCAGGTGCTGGATTCAAGCTGTCCCATTAAGGATGTTGAGTGCTGCTTTGTCAGATTCCAGATGGGACGAAACAAACCTTGGCAACAGCAACCCACGCAGAAAGCAAAGATTGGCTTCAGTGCAGACGAGCAAGATCTGACGGACTCACCTCTTGGTAGGGAGTCAGGGCACATCTAGAGCAATCAGGGAAGCCTAAAGGAAAGAATAGTTCTTCCATCTTCTGGTCAAGTAGAATGTCGAAGTTCCAGGATATATGTTGCAGAGTTTCATCCAGCTGTAATCTGAAGTCCTAAGGCCTGGGGTCCCATACTTATACTAAGATAGGGGGTTGGACATACTCTGGGTACCCACCTATGGGAGGGTCTGGGGAGAGGGGTGGTTACACTAAGGGAGACGGTATTAACCGCGAGTGGGTAAAAAATGGAAAGAGACCGTATTAGACCATAATGGGTGACAGCTTTAAGTTATGTGCTGCACCGAATAGGTCCCCCAGTGTTAAACGGTATAAGCCACGGGGTGGAGAAATGTTAAGAAAAAGAATTATAGAGATGTAACATCAGTCAGATACAACTAATTGCACAGAAAGTAAGGTTAGGAAGTGCATTAGAAATATTCCTGAAGAATACGAAACCCTACATATATGGAAAAAAGTGTAAATATAGCTTAACATATATATGAAAATAGGATAAAGGAGAGACATGTTGTTTCCTTTCTAGACCATATCCAGTTTTATATAACCCGCTGAGCAATCCATCATACAACCTCCACGAACACAGAAAGACTCTTGGGATAAGAAATATTATTATATTTTTTTTAAAATAAGGTAAGGAAATGAAGTAAAAAGTTCTTCTCAAATAAATAGGGCTATGATGTAGCAAGTTTAGCTAAATGATGAGTCATCACGTGATATGCATCCCTTTAAAATTAGATATCCGTATACCGAAGAAGGGAATGGACATCTAAGAAGAGAGGGAACCACGAACGCAGATAGAATCAAATGTTTAGATCCTAAAAAAGGTAAGAAACAACTTTGCTATGACTCCAAAACGGCAGGGGAAATAATTGGGACAAAAGGATCGGACATTAATGGGTCTTTGCTGAAATCCCCTATAGATCAAAGATATAAGAATACAAACGGAGGGAGTGCCTCAGTCAACATCAGACAAAATCGGTTGCAGAATATATCGAATTTCATGACAATTCCGACACGAAACCAGAAGGTGGGTAGTCAAATAAAAATAGGACCATATACAACTAAAACTGAAGCTCACCATTAGGGTGGAATCTAATGAGTCTCTTCTTCTTCCTTATATTTTTTTTTAAAAAAATCCACACAGACTCCAATATATTAAATCGCGAATCATTAATGAGCAGTGGAAAGGTGAATGACGTTATTTGAGGAGCACAGTGCTAGACTACATCAGAGTTCCCCGTTACACCGACTATAAAGATCAAGGTTGGTAGTATAATCAGTAATAGAATTATGGGGAACCCAGAGTTAAGACTTTAACTATATGTGGTAAAAAACTAAAATGCAACGGAGGGTGATGTGAATGGTGATGGGATATGAAATTCACAATGAGAACTATGATGATTCTAAATAGATTGTTATCTACATTTACAGACTGTACTTAATGTTTTAACATAAAATGCCCTAAGCCATAGAAAAGATCAACTCTTGGCTATATCAAGGGAATGTAGACTAAGGACCTACGCAATGAGCCAGTTTTGGGCTTTGAGTAAAAAATTGGAGAATGTTCATGAACTTTCATGTATTACTTGGTGTATAGAGATATTACCGTGCACTGATTGATATCTTTCTAATATACAGAAGGATACTAGTCACATGAAACTGATGACCCCGCTCAAATCTGTCCTGAGGAAGGTGTGACCACATCTACGGCATAAACACCGAAACGCGTCGACGCATTGTAAAATAGAGAATCCAAGTTAAGCCTAGAAGGCACCAATCATATGCCAATTCAGGAATTCTAGTGTGATTATACTAATTCTTTAAAGGCTTTTGGATCTAATTAATTTGTAGAAATATCGTTTGAACTATCTGAATATAGAGGGTTTTTGTCTGTTTTTTTAATTGGTTTTTTTATCGTGAAATGTATTTACCATATTAGGCTTCTTTTTATGTATTGTATTCATTAGACTTTTATGTATTTTAGTTGAATGTAGGAGATGTCTTTCCATTGTATGTTTTCAGAATACCGGTTCTTCTGAAATTTTAACCAAGTATTTCTTTGACTATATTTTAATAAAAGTGTGTAAGCGCTGCATTTTAGTTTTTGGCCTGTTTCCAAAAGGTATTGCATGGATTAGATGTGATTTAAGTGATATTACCATATATATTGTTGTCCAATAGTCAGTCCAGGGATATCCCTTAGACTTGTAAGGTCACTCAGTACCTTGTTCCCTGGAACACGAGGGGTCTTCTCTCTTAACTTAACGTATGAGTACAGCTTTGTGCTGGATCGATTAGGTTTTATATTTAGTTTATCCTCAAAAACTAATAACTCTTAATCCAATCTTAAAATGGATACACTGAGGACGTTTGGCTTCAGTGAAGAGCAACTCACTAAAATCCTGGGCTGCAATCGGAGTGCTAATACAGTAACAGTGATCCCGAACGGGGGAGAAAAATGGAACCAGTTAGTTAACATGAAAAAGAAAATTATTCGAACTGAACTCCACGCTGAATTCATGACTCAATATGTGAGAGCCAGGGCTTTACCAATAGGGCTCCAAATACGTAATGAACCTGGACTCTTTATTGATAACCCTAAATTTCTCGAAAATGGACATTTATTTCCAATCGATGCAGCCGTGATTGGATGCTTTTGATAATAGAGACGGCACAAAGCACCATTCTAATAGAGAAAAGAGAAATAGAAGAACTAGAAAAAACTCTGACGGATGCCAATGCATTGGACGATGCAAAGAAAAAGATATATGAAATAAATCAGGATATGAATGGTTAATATGAATATCTAATGAATAGAAAGACCCAGAAATTATGGAAAGATATCAACAAGTTTAGTCAGGAGGTAATTTATCCCTTCATTAAAAGGACTATTAAACAGAACCTCCTGAACAAACTTGGGGTAGAGGATCTAGAGTTAGGTTCCAACAGAGAAGACCTAAACACATGAATTTCCCTGGCTCATCAGAAAGCAGTGGGGGTGAAGAAGAAACACCCCTGAGAGAGGAAGCAGGATATTCTCATTCAACTAGAGAATATGATGATTTTTTAGATCAGCGCCCCCAGAGGTCCCTAAGGGGATTCTCAAACAGGGGAAGGGGTCAATACACAAGGAAACCAGTAATAAGAGATCAGGATCAGGAATACCAGAACAACCCGGCCCCTCAGGAATACAAAAGAACAAGAAACAAAGTGTACTGGAGGTAGAGACCACACCTATTATAAATCTTTCAAGTAGAAAATTAACTAGTACAGAGGAACAGGTACTCAAGATGGGATTTAGTTTTGTCCCCATGGCAGGCATTAATAAATTCCAACTTGAGAAAGATTTAAGATCCTTTTTCAGGAATATTAGTCTCCACAGATTCTTCGAGAACAGGCCTGAGAGGGACCCCCCGACAGATTCAGGATTACGGGCTAAATCAACATTCACCCCTACCTTGGGAATGGTGGATAAAAATATTGATATCTTTGAGAGCATGGTTAAATTGGAAATAGGGAAAATACTAGAGAAAAAACACTTTCAAACACAAAATGTTTCTAAAAATCCAGAGAGAGGCATTGAACTCCCTCGCGAAAGACACCCTAATAACCATTAAACCCGCAGATAAAGGGGGGGTTGTAGTTTTAAACACTTCAGACTATGACCAGAGAGTTATGTCCCTCTTATCTAATAAACAACACCATACAAGGATCTCACAAACCAGCCTAGACACCTTAAAAAAAGAGGTGGGTACCTTGCTAGAAACCGCGAAGAATGATGGTGATATAACTGAAGAGGAGTATACATTTCTCTATAATAGTAGTCCCAAAACACCGGCCTTCTACGGGCTACCCAAAGTCCACAAGAGCTTGGAGGATCCCCCCCTGAGGCCAATAGTGGCTTCAATTGATTCACTATTAGAGCCTCTTAGTAAATATGCCGACAGATTTGTAAAGCCCCTGGTACAGCAACAAAAGTCCTATATTAAGGACACCTCTGATATGATCACTAAGGTAGAGGGGTTGCGATTCGAGGGTGAGATGGAGTATATGGTGACTCTCGACGTAGAGTCACTATATACAAATATACCTCAACAAGACACCATTGAGGTAATCAGAAGACTTTTAGAAGAGACCAAAATTATAGGGGCTAGTAAGGAGTTCATAGTCCAATGTGTATCTATGGTGCTCCTGAATAACATCTTTCTGTTAAAAAAAGACTTGTACATCCAACGTAAGGGCACGAGTATGGGCGCAACTTGTGCCCCGAGTTTAACCTGTATTTATGTCAGTGTATTTGAAGAAAAACACATCTATAATGATGTCAGCCCCTTTTATGAGAACATCCGTAACTGGGTGAGATTTATAGATGATATTTTCTTCATTTGGTCTGGGACAGAAGAGATCCTCAAAGAATTCCTAACTTTGATAAATCTAGGGGACAACAATCTTAAATTCACGGCCTCTTACAGTAACAAGAAAGTGGATTTTTTGGATATTAGTATAAAGAATGACAATAACCAACTTGCGGTTGAATTATTTAAAAAAGAGACTGACCGCAACACGATTTTGTACTATAAACGCTTTCACCCCAAAAGCCAAAGGGATAACATACCCTTCGGAGAATTCCTCCGATTAAGAAGGAATTGCTCATCATTAGATGACTTTTACAAACATGCAGAGGATACAAAGTTAAAGTTTAAAGAAAGAGGCTATCCTAAAAAATTGAACAACCACTCTCTTAAACGGGCCCGTTTTTATGACAAAGACAGCCTTCTAGTAAAAAAGGAAAGGAATCAAAAAATGGACAAAATTGTTATGGTAAGCCAATTTTCAGGTATTGCAAACCAGATAAAGAATGTGATCAACCACAACTGGAAAATCCTCAACGAAGGTGCCGACACTGCACTTCCCAGGCCTCTATATGCCTATAGAAAAAACAAAAATCTGCGCTCCACCCTAGTACATACATACAGAGAGGATGTGATAGATGTCCAACGCACTCTCACGGGAGAAAAAGCAGTAGGAAACCACAAGTGTGGAACCTGCAGCGTTTGTGATCAATGTCTGATCACTAAAGAAATTTGCGTCAACTCTGTAAAACATAAGATCAGTACATTAAACAACTGTAGGAGCAAAAATCTAATCTATCTGATCCTGTGCCCCTGTGATAAAGCATACATAGGAGAAACAGGAAGGGAATTGAGAGTAAGAATAGGAGAGCATAAATCAGCTATTAGATTATACAAAGAAAATGCCCCTCTTGTGAGTCACTGGAAAGAGAAAAACCACAGTGATAAGGATATAAGATGGGTAATAGTAGAAAAAATTAAAGAGCAGACTAGGAAGGGAGACAGTAAAAAGAGGAGGAAACAACAAGAGCAGTGGTATATGATAAAGTTTGACACCATAAAATGTGGGTTAAATACTAGGGAAGATTGGGACACCCTTATATAATAAAAATAAAGAAAAAACGTACACACTGAAAACCTTAATAGAACAAATGAGTATCCCTTTTGTTGTTCCTTCATAATGAGGGTTATTCAATGGCTAACGATGGATGGTCTTTCATCAGATAATATCACGATTAGATGAGGCCATTTCCATCTTTAATAATGAAGAGATACTGGTAGATTAATAATCAAGAGACTGGATAGTTTGTAACCATGGGGTATACATAGAGGTATTAAACAAAACCCTTCTCCGCCTAAACTGAAATTAAAAATGAAAATCGTAGCCAAATAAGTATTACGTGTTCCGTAAAAAATAATAGGTTTGCAATATTTTACCATTTTTGAAATTCATGCAAACTGAGCAATTTACTGGAGCAATCGAAATAGTAGTCTTGATGGTAAGGATAGATACACTTTTTCTCAAGAGAGTGAACAGTTATTAGTCATCTAGAAGATAGACGTGCACGCCCGTCAAAGTTAGACATATACAGACGTATTATTTTTACAAAATACGAGTATGTGATGCGCGCATAAAATACGAATGCACATTACTTTACTCTTCTCTAAATCCACTATAATTGTGGTATAAAGTTGAGTATTAGAACCCACAAGCTGCAAAGTGAGGACGCGTCGACTCCGTTCCAAGATGGCGCTATCAGCGTCTGACCAAAACAGTGACAGGGGCGCATGCGCAACAATATAGTGTGCACGGAAAGGTTAGGAAACAACACCTGACACCAATTAGTCTTGTGTATATAAGGTGAACGCCGGTTCACGACCTAAAGTACCAGATCGAGTTAGACCGGAGGCTACGACGAGAGCGGCCAAAAATCTGGTATGCCACAGGGACTAATGGCGAAATGCGGGAAGGCTGTCTGTTTATAAGCACTAAGGGAGACGGTATTAACCGCGAGTGGGTAAAAAATTGAAAGAGACGGTATTAGACCATAATGGGTGACAGCTTTAAGTTATGTACTGCACCGAATAGGTCCCCCAGGGTTAAATGGTATAAGCCACGGGGTGGAGAAATGTTAAGAAAAAGAATTATAGAGATGTAACATCAGTCCGATACAACTAATTGCACAGAAAGTAAGGTTAGGAAGTGCATTAGAAATGTTTCTGAAGAATACGAAACCCTACATATATCGAAAAAAATGTAAATATAGCTTAGCATATATATGAAAATAGGATAAAGTAGAGACATGTTGTTTCCTTTCTAGACCATATCCAGTTTTATATAACCCGCTGAGCAATCCATCATACAGCCTCCGCGAACACAGAAAGACTCTTGGGATAAGAAATATTATTATATTTCTTTTAAAATAAGGTAAGGAAATGAAGTAAAAAGTTCTTCTTAAATAAATAGGGCTATGATGTAGCAAGTTTAGCTAAATGATGAGTCATCACGTGATATGTATCCCTTTAAAATTAGATATCCGTATACCGAAGAAGGGAATGGACATCTAAGAAGAGAGGGAACCACGAACGCAGATAGAATCAAATGTTTAGATCCTAAAAAAAGGTAAGAAACAACTTTGCTATGACTCCAAAACGGCAGGGGAAATAATTGGGACAAAAGGATCGGACATTAATGGGTCTTTGCTGAAATCCCCTACAGATCAAAGATATAAGAATACAAACGGAGGGAGTGCCTCAGTCAACATCAGACAAAATCGGTTGCAGAATATATCGAATTTCATGGCAATTCCGACACGAAACCAGAAGGTGGGTAGTCAAACAAAAATAGGACCATATACAACTAAAACTGAAGCTCACCATTAGTGTGGAATCTAATGAGTCCCTTCTTCTTCCTTATATTTTTTTTTTTTAAATCCACACAGACTCCAATATATTAAATCGCGAATCATTAATGAGCAGTGGAAAGGTGAATGACGATATTTGAGGAGAACGGTGCTAGACTACATCAGAGTTCCCCGTTACACCGACTATAAAGATCAAGGTTGGTAGTATAATCAGTAATAGAATTATGGGGAACCCAGAGTTAAGACTTTAACTATATGTGGTAAAAAATTAAAATGCAACGGAGGGTGCTGTGAATGATGATGGGATATGAAATTCACAATGAGAACTATGATGATTCTAAATAGATAGGCGAATTGTTATCTACATTTACAGACTGTACTTAATGTTTTAACATAAAATCCCCTAAGCCATAGAAAAGATCAACTCTTGGCTATATCAAGGGAATGTAGACTAAGGACCTACGCAATGAGCCAGCTTTAGAGGCTTTGAGGAAAAAATTGAAGAGTGTTCATGAACTTTCATGTAATACTTGGTGTATAGAGATATTACCGTGCAGTGATTGATATCTTTCTAATATACAGAAGGATACTAGTCACATGAAACTGATGACCCCGCTCAAATCTGTCCTGAGGAAGGTGTGACCACATCTACGGCATAAACACCGAAACGCGTCGACGCATTGTACAATAGAGAATCCAAGTTAAGCCTTGAAGGCACCAATCATATGCTAATTCAGGAATTCTGGTGTGATTATACTAATTGTTTAAAGGCTTTTGGATCTAATTAATTTGTAGAAATATCGTTTGAACTATCTGAATATAGGGGGTTTTTGTCTGTTTTTTTAATTGTTTTTTAATGTATGAAATGAACTATCGTCAAATGTATTTACCATATTAGGGTTCTTTTTATGTATTGTATTCATTAGACTTTTATGTATTTTATTTGAATGTAGGAGATGTCTTTACATTGTATGTTTTCAGAATACCGGTTCTTCTGAAATTTTAACCAAGTATTTCTTTGACTATATTTTAATAAAAGTGTGTAAACGCTGCATTTTAGTTTTTGACCTGTTTCCAAAAGCTATTGCATGGATTAGATGTGATTTAAGTGATATTACCATATATATTGTTGTCCAATAGTCAGTCCAGGGATATCCCTTAGACTTGTAAGGTCACATCTAGAGCAACCAGGGAAGCCTAAAGGAAAGAATAGTTCTTCCATCTTCTGGTCAAGTAGAATGTCGAAGTTCCAGGATATATGTTGCAGAGTTTCATCCAGGTGTAATCTGAAGTCCTAAGGCCTGGGGTCCCATACTTATACTAAGATAGGGAGTTGGACATACTCTGGGTACCCACCTATGGGAGGGTCTGGGGAGAGGGGTGGTTACACCCCTTTCCCTTTGTCCAGTTATGCACCACAGCAGGGGCTGAGTGCCCCTGAAACCTGTTTGATCTGGGGTATGCACAGGGACACCAAGTCTGCCCCCATCACTGTCTGAAAAGCATTCTCTGAATGCACCCACCCATCCCCAATACACTAAAGCCTGTCTGGGAGGTGGTTACACCTCCCTGTGACAGGAAACCTATTGTCCAGGCCTCCCCTGCCAGAGTTTTGTCCAGCAGCAAGAGGTCAGACCCGTGTCTGTGGCTGCAGCATCCATTTTGTGATGCTAGCGCTCTTTTAAACTATTACCGGTTAGGTAAGTGTGTACATGTCTCTCCCTCTAGAAGGGTGGAATTCTACCCTTACCGCCAGGACTGGTGGGGGGGGTAGGATTCCAATGTGTTTGAAACCGAACAAGACATGTTTCCATGCAGCCATATCAAAGTTAGCATTTACCTCAAGGTTATAATGCACTTAAGAGTATGTGCTCTGGCTGCATCACAGAACAGCCTCAGAGAATAGATTCCGAAAGCTGTAGAGGGGTCCTGCTCATGCATGGGCACCCTCTCACACAAAACCAAGCTCTCTGCCTTCAGGATTGATAAGGCCTGCCATAGGAGTGACTGATAGGTTTATATGTGTCAGTGATTAAAGGTAGATATAGGTCACCTATATCTTAGTAAGGGGTGCATGCACAACCTTACCCAGGCTGCAGTAGCAGACCCGTGGTGCCATTTTGGAAGGCTTCCCAGGGGTGGCATAATACATGCTTCAGCCCCTGATAGGCCTCTGGGGTACCTATGCCCTTAGTACCTAAGGTAACATATACTAGGAACTCACATGGTAACCCAGTAACCAATCTGGAGTGTGCCTAAAGGACATGCAATCATTTTATAGAGGAAGCAGCTAGGCTGGGGTCCTGAATAGCAGGGCCCCAGCCAGACTAAAGTCAAGAAACAGTGAAACACCAGCAAAAAGTGGGGATAACGATAGTAAGCAGATCCTACTCTCCTACAGGTGGCCTGTATTTCCAGTAGGGGCCTAGTTGTTTCCTATTAAGTCAGTTTTCAGGTCTTTTTATGAAGGAAACATGTTGCACAGTTCACTACATTTTCTCCAACTTTTGAAATTAATTTGCAATATTTATTTAATTTACTAGCCCAGTATTCTACCAACAGGCCTTTCAGCCAGTATGCCCAGAGCTACTCATGGGTGCATGACACCACTGTTTCTGTGGTGTCTGAATTTAAACATCATCTAGGACATGGATTGTATTGGATTGAATTGCAAAATGTGTTTTTGGGGGTATTTCACTTTTTTATCATGTGTGTTAAATAAATGCCTTTGTTGGATGTGTGTGGTTGTGTGCCTTGCAAACCTTTTTTTAGCCGTGTGGATTTTCATTTTAGACATTGTTGCATTAAAGCTGTGTTGTTTAGCATACCTCCTTTGTCTGGCCAGTGTGTAAGTGTGGTTGTAATAGTGGGCCAGCATTTGCCTTGGCCGAGCCTCTCCGTGTGGCCAGGGGGCATTTTCTAAAGTCTGTGTCCATGTAGGCATGCTTGAGTTCATTGTTTTGAAGGCCTTCTGCTTGTTGTGAGTGACCATGTGGCTGGTGGCCATTTTGTGGTGGTAGTTAGTGTGCTTTTGCCATAGGCCTGCAGGTCTTCCCTTTGTTCCTCTTGGTTTACTGCTTCTTGTTGTTGTGGCCTGGCCATGTGGCTGGTGGCCATTTTGTGAAGGCAGTCAGTGTGTTTTTGCCATAGGCCTGCATTGTCTGTAATCCCTTTCTTTTTGTTGTGGCCTAGCCATGTGGCTGGCCGACATTTTGTGAAGTCAGCCAGTGTGCTTTTGCCATAGGCCTGCATTGTCTGTCTTCCTTTTCTTGTTGTTATGGCCTGGCCATGAGGCTGGTGGCCATTTTGTGAAGGTAGCCAGTGTGCTTCTGCATTAGGCCTGCAAGCCTTCTTTTTGGTAGCCATGCCTTGTTGTTTTGCATGCAATTTTTTCTTCTATTACCCAACAATAAAATTGCAGCACAATTCATTACATTTTCTAATACATTTGCAATATTATCTATTTGAATTGATTCACTATGTGGCCTACTCTGCCAATGGGTTTTCCAACCAATAGGCCCAGAGCTACTCATGGGTTCATGAAGCAACTGTTTCTCTGGCGTCTGTTGAATTTGAATAAACAAAGAGAATCCAACTCACGGGGGGGGGGAGGAGTGTTCGACAACGGTTGAAGCACTCAGTGTTGTATAAAATACCCCTCACACACCAAAAGGCCCCTTGGTGTCATGCTTCATCATCGGGGTCTTCGCACCCCTCTATCGGGATGCGGCGTGCTACGACCAACGACTACGCGGGAGCACTTATAGTAATGACTATGTATGGTGTGGATTGTGTGGGGTGTATTTATAAGTGAGTGGTGGGATGTGGTGAAGGATTAAAAAGTACCTGGCACAGTAGTCTATAGAAAAAAAAAATATTCTGAACTCTGGCTGGTACTATTAAAAGAAGTGCAGTATGAGGTCGATTCTGTTAATTTAAGGAACAGGACCTCTGGTGTGCGTCGACATGTTTCGGAGTCAAGCTCCTTCTTCAGGACGGGGGCACAACTTCCCCACCTTACTCACGTATTTTTAATAAAAAATAAATGTATATTTACAAAAAAGTGAAATAGAGAGGCTTAGTGTGCCTACAGCGGTCTGCTACAAGTACAATGACCTGCAGAAAGACAAAAAAGAGAGATAAACTAATGGTTACCCTGTAGCGGGTAGTTCAAGCAGGTGCAGTCACCTGGAACCTCACCAAATGCTTGTAATAAGCCCTGTAAAAAGAAAAAGGTACTCACAACACAAACAACATATAACACAAAAACACTAGGAGTTACTGGCAGTAGTGGTCATACTTATGAAGCTTGTTTGTTGGCCTCATGAGCATAAAGGCACGTCAGGGGTGTTGCTTGATTTGCAATCTGTAGTAAGGAGGAATGATGCAGTTTTAATAAATCATTCTTCACTTACTTAGGAGAAAGAAGTCGTTTTCTTAGATGTTTTGTTAATACTCACATAAACAGGACGCTTTGATCACCGTCTTACCCCTCACGCTGCTCCGCTGGTATGAGGCGGTAATCGGGTTTGCGCTATTTATACTTTTTTTGTAATTGGGCGGAAGTGTCTACATGACCTAACATGGATGTTCCGCTCATTGTTGTTAATTGTACCCATGTATGGAGCATCCGCTCACTGACCATACAAAGTACTCGTATGTCTGACACGGGCTCACATATGGCCAGCGTCTGTAAGCGCGAGTGTCCCCCTGGCGCGCATGCGCGTAGCTTGAATACTTATTGCCGCGCATGCGTGTGAAGATGCGGTGCTCGTGTAGGGGGCACTGATGTTTAGCGCATGCGTGCCTTTGCCCTATGTTCAAAGCCGGGAAGGATATTGAAAGATAGGAGGGCTCGTGGGTTTAGAAAACTTACGAAGACATGGCACATCAGTAGAATTTACATTCAAGGATGTTTTTAGTGACAAAATCACTGAGAAATAAAGTGAGAATTGATTATTATCACGCATGTACATATTGATACTTCTCGCTCTGGTAATTGATACCTCATCAATATTACGCGTGATTCTGAAGATACATAATAATTGGATATTAATTGGATAGCTGACCCCAGGGCACCTCATCATTAAGCCCGATTTTGTGGGTGCCAAGTCTGAACACCCATCTTTGTTCCTTTTGAAAAAGGCCATTCTCAGACGGTAATTGCTCTATGATGGTCCAGTTTAGATCATTCACACAATGTTGTGCTGTCAGGTAATGTGTGGCCATTTTCGTGGTGCTTTTCTTACAGCGCACATTGCTCTTGTGTTCATTCATTCTCGTCTTGATGGCCCTGGTAGTCATACCTACATACTCAAGATTACAGGGGCACTTTATAAGGTAGACAACGTTTTTTGAGTTACAGTTGGAGAACCTCCTTTGCTCCCAAGTGGTTCCATTTCGGAAAGTCAGTTTTGTGCTTTTCTGTGTTAGATGGCAACTGCTGCAGTTGCCGCATGGGAAATGACCTTGAATACCTATGGATGGTTGTATGGCAGATGTTGTAGGTTTCGGTCGGGTGTGCACCAGCATGTCTCTGAGATTGCGTCCCCTGCGGTGGGCGAACAGTGGTTTTTCCAAGTTCAAGTTACCACGTGTTAGTATTTTCCAATGTTTATTGACGATTTTGGATACATCGTTGGACATAGTGTTGAATGTTGTCACACATATTGGTCGTTTGTTTTCATTTGGTTCTTTTTGTCGCTCTTCCAACAATGCCTCCCTGTTGTTATTCTTGGCCCTCTTCATTGCTTTGTCAATGATTCTGGTCGGGTACTCTCGTAGTTTCAGTTTTTCTTTCAGGTCTTGCGCCTGCAGTTTGTAATCTGACACATCAGTACAATTACGCCTGAGGCGTAAAAATTGTCCGTAAGGCAGGTTCTCACGCAGGTGCCTGGGGTGGAAACTATCGTATCGTAGTAGGCAGTTTCTGGATGTTGGCTTGAAATGAGTAGTGGTTTTCAAACAGCCTCCTTCTGCGTATATATTTAAGTCCAAGAAAACCAACATGTGGTCTGAGATCGAGCTCGTGAATTTGAGGAAAGCGTTCTGGTTATTTAACCAGACTTGGAAATCTTCCGCGGATTGTCGGTCACCTTCCCAGATGACAAGGATGTCATCTATGTACCTCCTCCAGCATTTTATGTTTGATCTGTATGGGTTCAAATTGTGAAGAATCCTGGTTGCCTCGAGGTGGTGTACGTAGAGCCCGGCCCGACTTGGAGCAAAGGTACTACCCATGCTGGTCCCATGGCATTGCTGATAAATCGTGGTCTTATATTGGAAAAAAAATTTTTGCAGTGCCAATGAGATGCATTCCAGTACTAGCCCTCGTGGTGTTTGATATTTCTATTGTGTGGAAAATAATACTTCCTCGATGATCAGAAGTGTTTCATCGTGGGGGAGGCTAGTATAGAGGCTCTCTACGTCTAGACTGATTAGGAGTTGAGTCTGAGGGTCAAATGTTGTATTTTGGAGAAGTTGTAAGACAGCTTTTGTGATTTAGATGACATCCTTGTCATCTGGGAAGGTGACCGACAATCCGCTGAAGATTTCCAAGTCTGGTTAAATAATAAGAACGCTTTCCTCAAATTCACGAGCTCGATCTCAGACCACATGTTGGTTTTCTTGGACTTAAATATATACGCAGAAGGAGGCTGTTTGAAAACCACTACTCATTTCAAGCCAACATCCAGAAACTGCCTACTACGATACGATAGTTTCCACCCCAGGCACCTGCGTGAGAACCTGCCTTACGGACAATTTTTACGCCTCAGGCGTAATTGTACTGATGTGTCAGATTACAAACTGCAGGCGCAAGACCTGAAAGAAAAACTGAAACTACGAGAGTACCCGACCAGAATCATTGACAAAGCAATGAAGAGGGCCAAGAATAACAACAGGGAGGCATTGTTGAAAGAGCGACAAAAAGAACCAAATGAAAACAAACGACCAATATGTGTGACAACATTCAACACTATGTCCAACGATGTATCCAAAATCGTCAATAAACATTGGAAAATACTAACATGTGGTAACTTGAACTTGGAAAAACCACTGTTCGCCCACCGCAGGGGACGCAATCTCAGAGACATGCTGGTGCACACCCGACCGAAACCTACAACATCTGCCATACAACCATCCATAGGTATTCAAGGTCATTTCCCATGCGGCAACTGCAGCAGGTGCCATCTAACACAGAAAAGCACAAAACTGACTTTCCGAAATGGAACCACTTGGGAGCAAAGGAGGTTCTCCAACTGTAACTCAAAAAACGTGGTCTACCTTATAAAGTGCCCCTGTAATCTTGAGTATGTAGGTATGACTACCAGGGCCATCAAGACGAGAATGAATGAACACAAGAGCAATGTGCGCTGTAAGAAAAGCACCACGAAAATGGCCACACATTACCTGACAGCACAACATTGTGTGAATGATCTAAACTGGACCATCATAGAGCAATTACCGTCTGAGAATGGCCTTTTTCAAAAGGAACAAAGATGGGTGTTCAGACTTGGCACCCACAAAATCGGGCTTAATGATGAGGTGCCCTGGGGTCAGCTATCCAATTAATATCAAATTAATATGTATCTTCAGAATCACGCGTAATATTGATGAGGTATCAATTACCAGAGCGAGAAGTATCAATATGTACATGCGTGATAATAATCAATTCTCACTTTATTTCTCAGTGATTTTGTCACTAAAAACATCCTTGAATGTAAATTCTACTGATGTGCCATGTCTACGTAAGTTTTCTAAACCCACGAGCCCTCCTATCTTTCAATATCCTTCCCGGCTTTGAACATAGGGCAAAGGCACGCATGCGCTAAACATCAGTGCCCCCTACGTGAGCGCCGCATCTTCACACGCATGCGCGGCAATAAGTATTCAAGCTACGCGCATGCGCGCCAGGGGGACACTCGCGCTTACAGACGCTGGCCATATGTGAGCCCGTGTCAGACATACGAGTACTTTGTATGGTCAGTGAGCGGATGCTCCATACATGAGTACAATTAACAACAACGAGCGGAACATCCATGTTAGGTCATGTAGACACTTCCGCCCAATTACAAAAAAAGTATAAATAGCGCAAACCCGATTACCGCCTCATACCAGCGGAGCAGCGTGAGGGGTAAGACGGTGATCAAAGCGTCCTGTTTATGTGAGTATTAACAAAACATCTAAGAAAACGACTTCTTTCTCCTAAGTAAGTGAAGAATGATTTATTAAAACTGCATCATTCCTCCTTACTACAGATTTCAAATCAAGCAACACCCCTGACGTGCCTTTATGCTCATGAGGCCAACAAACAAGCTTCATAAGTATGACCACTACTGCCAGTAACTCCTAGTGTTTTTGTGTTATATGTTGTTTGTGTTGTGAGTACCTTTTTCTTTTTACAGGGCTTATTACAAGCATTTGGTGAGGTTCCAGGTGACTGCACCTGCTTGAACTACCCGCTACAGGGTAACCATTAGTTTATCTCTCTTTTTTGTCTTTCTGCAGGTCATTGTACTTGTAGCAGACCGCTGTAGGCACACTAAGCCTCTCTATTTCACTTTTTTGTAAATATACATTTATTTTTTATTAAAAATACGTGAGTAAGGTGGGGAAGTTGTGCCCCCGTCCTGAAGAAGGAGCTTGACTCCGAAACATGTCGACGCACACCAGAGGTCCTGTTCCTTAAATTAACAGAATCGACCTCATACTGCACTTCTTTTAATAGTACCAGCCAGAGTTCAGAATAACATTTTTTTCTATAGACTACTGTGCCAGGTACTTTTTAATCCTTCACCACATCCCACCACTCACTTATAAATACACCCCACACAATCCACACCATACATAGTCATTACTATAAGTGCTCCCGCGTTGTCGTTGGTCGTAGCACGCCGCATCCCGATAGAGGGGTGCGAAGACCCCGATGATGAAGCATGACACCAAGGGGCCTTTTGGTGTGTGAGGGGTATTTTATACAACACTGAGTGCTTCAACCGTTGTCGAACACTCCTCCCCCCCCCGTGAGTTGGATTCTCTTTGTTTATTTAAGTACTTAGTGGAGCAGGAATCCAGCCCTTCGCTCTACCTCCCTTTAGTGTTTTTGATATAGTCTGTTGAATTTGAACATCATTTAGGGCATGGATGGCATTGCACTGAATGGCAAAATGTGTGTTTCTTTTGGTATTTTACTTTTTGTCATGTGTGTTAAATAAATGCCTTTGTTGGATGTGTGGGGTTGTTGTGTAACTTGCAAACCTTATTTAGCCCTGTGAATTTTAGATGTTGGAATTGTTGCATTAAAGCTATATTGTTTTGTATGCCTCCTTTGTCTTGCCACTGTGTGAGTGTATTTGTAATAGTGGGCCAGCATTTGCCTTGGCTGAGCCTCCCTGTGTGCCCAAGGGCCATTTTGTAGAGTCTGTGTCCATATAGGCCTGCTAGAGTTTAATTGTTTTCCATGCCTCCTGATTGTGTGAGTGACCATGTGGCTGGTGGCCATTATTGGTGGTAGTCATTGTGCTTTTGCCGAGGCCTGCATGTCTTTCCTTTGTTCCTTTTTGGCTTATTATTGCTTCCATCCATTGTCAGCTTCAGCTCCCTGAATGCTGCATCCCACGTGATGCACAATGCCAAACCTGTTGCATTACATTTGTATTTTTGTTGTTGTTCTTCTTTCCTATCCTTCCTGAGTGTACACAGTATACGATGAAAGTGCTTGTTGTCAAAGTCGCACAATTGGCTACACCGCTGTTATGTTTTTTAATAACTGAGGTAATAACATTTATTAATAACACTAAGAAGTTTGACAACACACACTAAGCTAGATATTATATTTGTTTGTTTGTGCAATTAGTATTTTAACCACAACAATGAATGCCACATTTCACTGATGTTCCTCTTATTTCTTTGCTTTTAGGTGCACAAAAAGAGGAGGAGACTTCACCCTTTGTACTGCCAAACAGAAGTCCTTCAGTGCACGACGTCACGTGATGTTTGACCACAGACATCTCTTCAACTTGTGCTTGAAGATGGCCCCAAAAAAAGGTACCAAGTCCAGTGCCAAGAAAGTTGCCCGTGACAGTGTGAAGAAGGCACTGCCACTTATTACCAAGAAGACCGGTTTGTTGCCCAAGACCTTTTCTGGGAAAACAAAAATTGCCTCTGCAGCAGCGAAATCCGGGGAGCAAGCTGGGAGCAAGACCCCCGCATCAACAGACCCATCCCACCAACCTAGGCACAAGCCTCGGTTCATCACAGAGGCAGCCAGTCTAATCACGAGTCCAATGCCGATAAGCAGTGGTGTTGAAATATTGCAAAGTAGTACCCAATCAACACTGGAGATTCAGATAAGTGAGCAACAACAGCTGCAACAACAGCCGCAACCACCTCCCCCAATAGTAGTTGTTCCTCCCAAATTAGGGGCAGTTCAGGAAATCGAGCTTCCTGCAGAGGAAAGAGGAAGCCACTCTTTCAGAAGATTCATTGTCTTCCAGTCCATCGACTTCTTTTGCAAGCGTCACTTCTGATGAGTAGACACCAGTTAGAAGCCACCAGCTATGTCTGAGAGTGAAACATGCCACGAGGCAGGGCTAGGTAAAAGGAAGGTTCCAGAAAGCCTTAGAGTTTTGGAGGTAAATGTAGAAGAGGAGGATGATGATGAGCCAGTCATCATGCACATTAGTCGCACCCCAGTGGAGACCGACATTACCCATCCTAAATTGCTGTGAGGGAGGTGGCAAGGATTCCACCAACACAGATGATACCACCAACACCACCTCCAGCTTCCATATTTTGCCAGCACCAACTTACATCCACCACAACCACCTCAGTAGATGTAGGTACTGCAGAGAGTTCAACGTCAGGTGCACCTACCAGTTCATCCGGCATTGAAAGTGGCACCGGTGGTGCCAGAAAGTTGACCGCCCCAGTTTGGGTCTTCTTTTCGGTTAGCAGGAATGAGGTGAACATTGCTATATGCTCCATTTGTGGACAAGGTGTTAGTTGGGGTAAGCTTGCTACAAACTACGATACCAGAGGCCAAACAACCCATCTGAAAAAAATACCACTTGATCCAGTGACACCTTAGCGGCCAAAAAACTGCACCCATTGTTGTTGGTGGGGATGAAGAAGTAGAACATCCGATCACGGTGGAAGGTGAACAAGAGGGAGACATTTTCTCTGGTACACAAAGTAGCCCTGTCTCCAGCAGTTCAGTGGTACCCCCCACATCCTCATCAGCAGCATTGCAGTGGTGTTAGACCTGGCACCTTGGCGTGAGTCTCCCTTCCACTTTTTGCTGATGTGCCTCAGATGTTTTTGCTGGTGTCCGCTGCTCAGGGCACTGCGCCACGGCCAACCTGTGCCGCAGTGCAAGTGCTCCCTACTGTAAAGTGTATATGTGATTGATGTCCATGATTGGTTTATTGGATTTACTGTCAGTCCCCAGTAAAGTGCACCAGGAGTGCCAGGGCTTGTAAATACCAATACTGCTAGTGGGCCTGCAGCGCTGGTTGCGCCACCCACAGAAGCAGCCTTTTAAAATGTGTCTAGGGTCTGCCACTGCAGAACCTGCGTGCAGTCTGGTACTGTCATGCTGGCTGGGCAAGTGCACACACTTGCCAGCCTCTAAACCTTCTCTTAACTTCATATTAGTCACCCCTATGGTAGGCCCAAGGGCAGGGTGCATTGTAAGTGTAAGGTAGGACATGCTCTGATGAGTGTGGCATGTCCTAATAGTGAATTACTACCAAATTCGTTTTTCACTATTGTAAGGCTACCTGTTCCCTTTAGGCCAGATGAGCTGCTGGAATTATTACACTCTATAATCCCAGCAGGCTCAGGGAACATGGTAGAAAATAATGTTTAGTATGCCTGAACTCAGAATAATAAAATACTTCTTTTAGTAAAGTTTATTTTAATATCCTGTGTTTGCAAATGCTACTTTTAGAAAGTTAAAAGAAACAGGGGTAGCTGGGCCCAGCGGGAAGGAGGGTAGGCAGGGCCTCACAAATATGAAATACAAATATTTGCCTATGCCTCCGGGCTAATTAGGGCACTCACAGATTCATGTGCGAGTAAACAATAGTTTATTAGTTTACCCAAACAACACTTTATGTTTTTCAATCAGTAATCAGTTCGAAAAAAGATATTCAAAAAAAGCAGAACAAACACTGCTATCAACTTCATTTCTTAGCCATACACACTTTAGGAGAAAAAATTATTGTGCATATATACAGTGAAACAACAAATAAATGACGTTTTAACATAAAATGACAAAAAACATATACCGAGAATACATTTCACCACGAAAACAGTTGAATAACATTGGTCATTTAACCATACATGCTAAAAAAACTTTTACAAAAACAAGAGGGAGACAAGAATGATATTACAAACAAATTATACTCCCAGGTCCTGAATCTAATGTTTTCAAATCAATGTCAGGAACATTGCTAATTTTAGCATCAATAAACAATGGCCAACTGGCCAGTGAATCAAGGGGAAAGAATGCCGACGCGTTTCGAATCCAGTTTAATGGATTGCTGGATTCTCGTCAGGGCCGTGTAATTCTATTCCGTGGGAGCTGTTTAAAAAGACAGACAACAAAATGTTTGTCAAAAAGTGAGTTCTCTAGCCACTCTTCACTTCACTCGTTTGGGAACAGAATAGAGCGTACCTTGTGATATTCTGCCCACAGTCGCTCCAGTTTACATGAAAAATGCCATCTATGCCGGTCAGTTTGCGCTGCAACAGAGTGAAATCTAGTCAAATACAGGGCGACACTTTTTTCTTTTTTGACAAGGATGTTCGCCGAATGTTAATTACCTGCAATAATCTTGGACGGTCGGGGGTAAAACTAGATTGAGACGGACGACCGCTTCTTAAGAAACAGAACACCCGTTTTTGAACAACCGCGGATTAGCGCTCAAGTAAGTTTCTGCTCACGGGCTGGGACCACGGGTGTGTCACCTAGCTAGCAGTGCAAATAAAACGCCCCTATTCCACCTGTTTTTACAGATTTTACAGAATTGACATGAGCACAACTCCAAATACGTAAAGATACTGGCACAACCTGTCACACGTCCAAGATTATTGCAGGTAATTAACATTCGGCGAACATCCTTGTCAAAAAAGAAAAAAGTGTCGCCCTGTATTTGACTAGATTTCACTCTGTTGCAGCGCAAACTGACCGGCATAGATGGCATTTTTCATGTAAACTGGAGCGACTGTGGGCAGAATATCACAAGGTACGCTCTATTCTGTTCCCAAACGAGTGAAGTGAAGAGTGGCTAGAGGACTCACTTTTTGACAAACATTTTGTTGTCTGTCTTTTTAAACAGCTCCCACGGAATAGAATTACACGGCCCTGACGAGAATCCAGCAATCCATTAAACTGGATTCGAAACGCGTCGGCATTCTTTCCCCTTGATTCACTGGCCAGTTGGCCATTGTTTATTGATGCTAAAATTAGCAATGTTCCTGACATTGATTTGAAAACATTAGATTCAGGACCTGGGAGTATAATTTGTTTGTAATATCATTCTTGTCTCCCTCTTGTTTTTGTAAAAGTTTTTTTAGCATGTATGGTTAAATGACCAATGTTATTCAACTGTTTTCGTGGTGAAATGTATTCACGGTATATGTTTTTTGTCATTTTATGTTAAAACGTCATTTATTTGTTGTTTCACTGTATATATGCACAATAATTTTTTCTCCTAAAGTGTGTATGGCTAAGAAATGAAGTTGATAGCAGTGTTTGTTCTGCTTTTTTTGAATATCTTTTTTCGAACTGATTACTGATTGAAAAACATAAAGTGTTGTTTGGGTAAACTAATAAACTATTGTTTACTCGCACATGAATCTGTGAGTGCCCTAATTAGCCCGGAGGCATAGGCAAATATTTGTATTTCACTTTTAGAAAGTTAGCATTTGCTTGCCTAACCATTTTAGCCCGCCTCTGCTTGGATGTGTATCTGACTGTCTGGGTTGTGTGAGTGACAGGGCTGGGGGATGGCAGGTGGTGAATGCAAGGATTACACCTTAGTGGGAGGTAGGAGTGGCCCTGGACTCTTCATCAGGCTGTGCTCTGCCACCACAATGCTGGCTCCGCCCCCCTGGGGAGCGACTGATGACTCAGCCTGCACCTGGCCCAGGAAGGGCGAAGCACTGTCAACAAGGTACTCCTGGCAGCCCCTGTCCCCACAATGCTGGCTCCGCCCCCCTGGGGAGCGTCTGATGTACCTGCCCTCACACTGAAAGCAACAGCCAGAGTACCCCCAACAAGTGCTCAGGGACTGAAAGCAGTTATGCAAAGGCCCCCCTGGCCTGTGAGAACAAAATAAACTCTGTATAAAAGTAGGAGCCCTGCTCCTTGTAAATCAGAATCCTGTTTTACCACGAAGAACCTCTACCCGACTAGAAGGAGAAGAAGACGCTGGAAGGACTGGCCTGCTGCTTGCCTTGCTGAGAAAGGAGAGGAAAAGACTTGATGAGAAAAGACTTTGCTGCTTTGTGCTTTAAACATTCTCCAAGGGCTTGAGTTGAGCTTGCCCCCTGAACTTAACCGCAGGACCATTGGGTTCTATGAGCCTTCGCTCGTCTTGAGCACCAAGCCGTGTGTGCCTCCCGCCGGAGAAGACTGCGCCCCTCATCGCCCCCTCCTAGGGCTGTGGCACTCGGGAGCTTGCCTGCCCTTCAACCCGTGAGAGCTTCGCTCTGTCCAGAGCAGCTCTCTGTCCCCGGGTCAGGCCGCCTGCTCCTCTGCCTAAGCCTGCCACTGGAGCGCGCTGAGACGCTCTCGCCCCTCCCGCCGGAATTCGCTGGGAGATCGTGATCTCTGCCGAGACCGCAGCCCGCACAGCCGTGCCCTGCCATCCCCGCTTCACGACCCCTGAGCATTTACAGGCCGCGCCGCCCCCCTCTGTGGAGACCCCTAGTACCGTCCTACTAGGCGTTGAGGGCCGTGCCTGCCTGTGAGCCCGCACCTGCTACTGTCCGAGATCCGAAGGTGCTCCCGAAACTGACAAGTCGCGCTGACCTGGCACGACTCGTCCTTAAGAAATCTGACAACCGCTAGAAGGACTTCACACCGGGCTAGGGGCCCGCAACGTTTGTTTTCCCCTTCTTCAAGTCCGCCACACTGCGAGCCCGGCCCGCCGCCTGCTCTGTCCCCGAGCTGCTAGGAAGAGTCGGACGCGGCCTCCGCAGCCTCACGCCTGCCGCGTGAGCGACGGTAGACGCCGGATCAGTTTCCTCGGCGAACGCGAGGAAAGAGCTGCAAAGTGCACCGGAGGTCTCAGGCTGACTGTGAAGCCCTGAGAAGGGTAAGAGAGAACATTCTAACGTGAAGCCCTTCCCCTGAGTTAAAGGAACTATTTGAACAAGTAAACAACCATTGGAAATTGCAACTGAGAACCTTTGCCTATTTACAATCTAGAGGCCTTAAGAAAACGTTATTGGTCTTGTATTAAGTCTGAACTGCATATATATATCTATTTTTACATAAAGAATCGTATTTTGATATATATCAACAGCCTGGTGTCCATTTGTGGGGGGATTGGTACATTTTACTGTGTGTGTGATTACAAATGCTTAACTGAATAACGCCTGAAGAAAAGGCTTGGCTGCTCACGCCACGCACCTAGCGGGTGAGCAAGGGTAATTCTAAGGGGTCATCCGTCGCCCTGACTTAGAGGAGAGGGTCCCTGCTTGTCACAAGTATATACTTGCGCCAACCAGAGACCCCCAATTCTAACAAGGAAGAAGTACAGGTGCTTGAGGGGCTGAAACATCCACATGTAGAGTTATCACTTCACCCAAATGGTGGTAATCCACAATTCATATTCCATCATACAACCCCCGGCAGCCCAGGGACGCCACAGTACAGGTAAGTGTGTTTTATTTCTTTTTACATTTCTATTTAACTATTTTTTATTAGGGGGATGGAGGCGGGTGGCGAATCAGGTTTCCATTGAGTTTTTTCTCAGATCCGTGAACCTCTGCATAGTGATACTACGCCAACTCCGCCCGGGGTTAATCATAACATCTTTTAAAAACCAGATTAAAAAGACATTATGACAAACATTCAACCTACTGATCAAGATCAAGATAATGTACAGCAGTATGAATTAGCATGTCCCTGAATGTATGCTCTATATTGAGACCCCATGGTTCTTTGATTTCCAATTCAACTATCCATGTTGATTCAGCTCTACTGCGCATTAGTTCTCTGTTACCACCTCTCTTACACGGAGGAATCCAATCAATGGCATACAAACTCAATAAATCTCTGTTACTACTTTGGTATTCCTGGAAATGTCTAGCCAGAGAATAAGAATAGATGACGTTACAACGCATACCATTACAACACATACTTTTACAATGCAGTTTTTACAACAACACTATCATTACAACACAAGCCATTACAACGCACGTTGATAGACATACATACAAATAGCCATTACACCGCCAACCATTACAACGCATACCAATACAGCGAATATCATTGCAACGGATAATAATCACCCCATATAAATGTACACATATAATAATTAGGCAAAAAATAAATAAATTATTAAACAAGAATACTTTCCCCGAAATGTTGGGAAATATTTCGAACTATACATTAACCTTTAACAGTGTACCTTAATTCCACAAACAAGCATATACATCCAAAACATCAAAACATAAAGTCTCTCTACTGTTTCCATGAAAACATCCTAGTCATTATCGAAAATAGAAAAAATTGTGTCCATCCACCATTTCCACTACATCTGCCTAACTACCATCTAACTAAAATGGCTGACAATCTCAACAGAAATGTTAAAACAACATTTTATACACAATATAAAAAATGCACATTCTTTTAGGTTCTGCATCACGCTGAAAAATAGATTTCAACACATATTTTCATTTAGATTTTAGTTCACCCCTAACAAATGTATAAATTAAGCCGACCACAGTTTTGTGTTCAGTGGTGCACTGACTTCCTTTTTAACCACATGCATCTATAGTAGCAGGAGAAAAATGACAGCTGCGACTGCATACACTGCCATCTACTGACAAAAGTAAGTGTAAGTTTTAAACAAAGCACATTTAGATAAAAAACAATTAATGCAAAAGCCTAAAAATCTTTCTACATTTTTTATATATTTGCAGAACTTGTAAAATACATCCACCTATAACTATAAAATACCTATATTCTGACAAAAGTAAGTCTATGTTTAAAATAATTAACAAATCACCTTACATGTTTTTTTAATTACAACTTAAATGCTTTTTTTAAATCATTGACAGAATTTGACTATACTCAAAAAGCTAGCAACTAGGTTGGTGCGTTTGACATGAGGTGGCGCTGTTGAGCTGTTGAGCTGAGCCAGATCATGTTCGTGACTCAGAGAGAGCCGCGGATTGCGCTACTCCCCACGCAAAGTCTTTCCCCCCTCACTTCTGCCCCCTCTGCCGCGAGGGTGACAGAGACAGGAGACGGTACACGGGAGCATAGGAAGACCGCGGGGGAAAGCTGTGCGCTGTGACCGGAGCTTGGAGACTGGAGAGCACGAAACCTCTCATGCCGATTCACCGCTGAAGCATTGTTCCGGGAGGCACCGCGGCGAGAAGCACTGAGCCGGAGTTGCGGCAAGGCTGGAAGCACTGAGGAGGCGCCGTGGTGGAGCTAGAACCGCCAGAACTGCCCAGGCTGTAAGAGGCTGCAAGAGGCTCAATTAGACTGAATCTGGGTAAGAGAGGGGGAAGTAGGGTGGCGAGGGGCCCCCGCCCACAGAACTCTGGTCTCTCTCCCTGTTCTGTTCTCCTCGCCTCCCCTACTCACTATACTAGACGTGGAGGAGCTCACAAGAGCCCAGGTCAACTAACAACTAACAACAGGTAGCCCCTAATACCCCCGACCATCAACAATTTTAGACGTGGAGGAGCTCCCAAGTCAACTAACAACTAACAACAGGTAGCCCCCAATACCCCCGACCATCAACAATTTTTTTTCTGATTTACTCATCAAAAATAAAGATCTCCAACACCCAAAAGAGAAAAGAAAAGAAAACCAAAGGCAGCCCATCGAAGACAACACAGAGGACCCAATAGTCATTCCAACTTTTCCTAAACTGCTTCAAATTCTGCTTAAAACTCGACCAACAGCTCTAAGTAGTCTTCAGCAACCAACCCGTGTTGAACTGCAATTAGTATCACAGTCAAAAAAATTACCAGTCTATCGCCAACTGGGAGGAGGCGCAAAGCGGAAACACACACCAACACCCAGGAAGGCACCAGAGGAAAAGCAGAAAGGACGTGAAAGACGCAAGGGTCAAACCACCCGAGACCTGAGACCCGCCAATCCCCCTGACCCAATCCACCTAATGCACCGACAGGGTGCCAAGCTGCTAATGAGGTCTGGTAGGGTGAGGCGAGTCACAACCTCCACAAGCAACACCAGAAAAAGGAAAACAAGGAACTCAAGGGGTCCAAACAAGCCGTCTGAAAATAACACCCAAACCCTGACCACTCCGGCCACTCCAACCACCCCGACCGGCCCGGAGAACGCTCCACGTGCGACCATCGCCGCCAACCCGGTATCACCAGATGCCCTGCTAGTAGACTTAGTTCAAGACTTAAGAGCGCTAGGAAAAGGGGCCATTTGGAAGCAATCTGTGTCCCCGGGAAAAAAATCATTTCAACCTAAAATGTATTCCAAATTCTCCTTTATTAAAGATGCAGGTGCGCTACTTCACCTCAACACCTGTAACCAATTGAATCTCCCCTCCCCCTGCACCCCCAGCTCCCAGAAGGGGTATCCGGCTACCTCCCAGCCTCACCGGCCACACTCGATACCGATACCGGCCTGCACATCCCATCAACTGAACTAGGGGAGAGAAGAAACAACTACTTAAAACCATCGACCAAACCAAACACAGAGTCCTTAAAAGGCGCAACGGGACCATTGACATTCACTATACTCCCCACAACTAACTTTGAAAAAATAACAGAGGGCCCCCCAGAAGAGGCCCCGTTAGGCGACGAAACTACGCATTCATCAGCTCCACCAGCTTCACCAGTTCTACCAGCTCCTCAGTCCAACCAAATAAATGAAATGGAATCACCATGAGATCCATCTGGGCTGCCACTAGAGCCTAAAATCATAGTACTTTATCGCCATCCTAAAAGCCCCCTCCGAGTTACGGGATACCCTGTTCCTTCTCCTGCAGTCTCAAATGTATTTCATTTCGCAGGTCATCTGACCCTCCCATTGGAAGATAAAACAAACACAACGGAAGCCAGGGAGCCAATTCCCTCACAACCACTGAAATCCTATCTCTCCAACTCCACTGATTGCAACCAAGAACCCAATCAATCCAACAAACACAATTACGATCAGGAGCCTAAAGACCACAAGAAAGTACCCGCTTTTACACAGCCGTCAGGGAATCATTTACCCATTCGAAACAGTCCAAATTACAAGCTCTCAAAGCCCACTCCGGAGTAATCTCATCCCGAAGCACCCTTACCTAAGCACCTCCTTACAAAGACCAATATGGAGGGCGTCCCGGATGACATAACTGCAAGAAGCATCAATCTTGCTTCCCTCACAAAGGAAGAATGGAAAATCCTTGTCTCCACCTACACATCTGAGGAAAAGAAGGAAGTGGCCCCATAAGGATCGGGAACTCCCTCTAAAAAGGCTGATGCAAACCCCCCGCCAAGTGAATCAGGAATATGGGCTTCACTTTTAAATAACATGTAACTCTCCACCAAAGCTTTGGAATATCACTCAGACAAAATGGATATCCAGCTCAACATTCTCAACTGCCTTGCGTTACACGTCACCAGCATCGACAGTAAGCTTTCAGATATGAATAATTTTATTGAGAGGGCCCAACGGGACACAACTATACTCCCACCAAGCTGCACCTGCCATCTAATCGTGGAAAAAAACGCCACATTACCCACAGTGATGAGTGACCTTCTCACCGACCTGAAATCCATTGGCTCTAATATGAAGCCCGAGGCCGATAGCGCGAACATCAGCACTAGAGGACTACCAGCCAATAGCCGAAATGGCTCCGAAACAAGGACACCCAAAGGGGCGCAAGAACCAGTCACCCAAGCCCTCAATCCACCCACCACCTGAAACTCTCTTAGCCACTGCAAAGGTCAAGGGGAAAGACCAAAGGAAGAAGCATTACACCCGATGGTCCAAACTCCCTACGAGGCCAGCCAACATCCGGAAATTGAAACGAAAAGTTCCTATACATCATCCAACACACTCCCTTTAAAACCTCCAAGGAGTGCTGAGGTCAAGCATCTGGAATCAGCGGTAGCAACCATCAGCCAGCCAAAAATGCAGGAAGTTACAATTTTAGAAGGCAAAGCAGAGCAGAACAAAGGACAATCCTCCAAGCAGCGAAGAAAACAAAGGAGGAAAGAGAGGTGTAAGAACTCACTTATCAAATCATATTTCCAGATTGTACCAAACACCCAGAATGCCCATCCGCAGGAGACTAAAGAACCCAGTATGCCTAAAGACCAACAGCCGGCCCAAGGTCCAACTACCACCCAGGCCTCAGGAAGCCAAGCCCGAGCGGGAGACGACTCCCCCAAGGACCTCAATCAACACCTAATAAATCCTCAGGAAAAAAACGACTTGTAGCAAAAAGTCTAGCACAAACGGAAGCGATGACTTAAAAAGGAATAGGCCCCCATATGGATGTGATACTACTCAACAGCAATACACAACTGCGCAACTAAATTCAGTAGCAACGACTGAAGCAATCCTAACTCCCTTATCCGATATAGACGGTCAACTTCTCCACAGGGAGCGACCTCATGGAATCAAAAATAAAACAGAAAAAATCCAAATGAATGTCCACACCAAAGGACTAGGCCGCAAGCTCTCAGGTAGCACCAACCTAGCAAGCCAATGCCAACAAGCAACCTCACAAACCATTCTGTTCGTCCCAGAATATAAGTCCAAAGGCAGAAGGGACATCTTAAACCCCTGGCAACATCCTCCAAATTTTAAATGCAATCAGAAGCTTGGCCAAGTTCAAAACCCATGACCTGTTGTCTGTGGAATTTGAAACTTTCAAGCATCTCTCGGACCAAGAGGCTACTAAGACCGAATGGGCATCTTTGGAACTAGCTGAAAGAATTCTCAGAGAAGACGCACAACTAGAAGCATGGGGGATCCGAGTGCACCAGCATCGACCGGCTGGGTACCCGACCCCGCTGCTCCAACACCAACTTGCCTCCAACAAGAGTCCATTAAGTAGTTCGACTGAACGAAGCCAAACCAACACGTTCCTCAAGGGGGCATGTAGCACATCGGTCACAAGCCCCGATGGTCCCAGCCTCATAGCCAGGAGGGGTAGGTGGCTAGAAGAAACCCACCCCCTAACTGACTGGTCTTGGATATCCAAAACAATAAATCTCAGAACCGATAACCCATGACCAAACCTTGAACAGGGAAACAAGGAAAGAAACTTAAAACTCTGCTCATGGAAATTCAACGGCCTCTGGACGAAAATCAACGACCCCTTATTATTGTCATACTTTCAAAACTTTGATCTAATTCTCCAACAGGAAACCTGGCAGGAGGATCCTTCACATCTCCAAGGCTACAAGACCTATCATCTACCTGCAATGTGACAATCGAACTACGGCCACTGCAAAGGAGGACTAATTGTCTACGGCTCAATTGCGGCCATAACCGCGGGGAAAGAATTTACAAGCAAAAACACTACATCCCTTGAAATAATGGCTATTCAATTTGAAATGCGGGGCCAACGTAACCAACAACACATTACTCTGGTAAACATTTACATTCATCCCCAGAGCAAGAGGACCGGTGCAAAGCAGTTGATACTTGAACTTACCCAGTTAATAACGGAGGACGAAAGTTCAAGCTATATCCTAACAGGAGATTTTAACATGTTCCTAGGGGAGACAATAGGAGACTGCGATCTAGACGACGATAAATATCGAGCATGGCGGATCGTCTCCCAGGACAATTACAAGTGGGGCTAACCAACAAAAATCTCGAAAGATCTGCACAGAGAACTGGGAAGCCTCTCTATGGTAGCACAAAATGGACGCATCCCAGGGGACAGACCTAAAGCCCCAACTTTTCATAGAAATGCAGTAAACACCGCAATCGTCTATACTTTCGTCGCCCTCCCACTTCTTGGACTAGTAAAATACTTCAGGATCGGGGTGTCCGATCACAGAGACCATCAGCCCCAAGAACTTATTTGAAGGATCCAGGGCACCGCCATTACATACGCAACTACAGATCTCTCTCAGACCACGAGATACCAATATAAGAGAATCCGATGTAAAATACGTGACCCAGAAAAGCTATCAGCTGCTGCAAAAACAATGTGGGAAGAAATCAAACTTACCGAAGGAAGCACCGCCAATGCATGGGAAATTCTCACCAAAGCTCTGGGCCAACCCGCCCCACCTGTCCTCACCCAACCAGTACAAAAAGAGCCTCAGCCTAAACAAAGTACCTGGGCAGGAATAAGCCAGCACCCCTACTTGTCATCAAGCGAGCATGCCGAAATAAGACAACTAAGGGGCGACATAAACTGAGCAATTCGCTCCATTCGCCAAAACAACACAACCGCCGGCACTGTAGATGCCCTAAGAAAACTCCGCACAAGGAAAAAGAAAATCATCTGGCGCGCAAATAAGGAACACAAAGAATCACTTTGGGCAAACTACTTTATGACGCCAAAATGAATAACAGCACCAGATTCTGGCAAACGGTCAAGAACATTGAAAATCCATAGGGTCCCAGGAACATCTCATATATAACGGAGGACGTTTGGACAACCTACCTGCAACATTACTTCAACGCAGGCTCCCAAAGCAAATCAGCTGAGTCCTATGCTGCTCTATCTCTGCCCCCCCTTTATAGGAATAACCTACCACCCAGCTCCTCCCTAAAAACGATTGAGGACAGAATACAGCACAGCCACCAAGAGGGTGCCCCCATCGTTATACAAACAAGATTGAAAGTACTGGTCCGGCACATTACTTATGCTCTTGGGCAACATTACCACAACAGGAATAATCCCAGAATCCTGGAAAGACTCAATCCTCTCGCCTGTCTACAAAAAAGGCTGTAAAAGCGATCCCAAAAATTATAGGCTCATTGCCCTCATCGACATCGAGGCCAAGTACTACGCGGGACTTATTCTAGCTGACCTCCGGGATTGGGCAAGGGAAAGGTCCCTAATTCCAATTAACCAAACAGGCTTCCAGGAAAACCTGGGAACCACCACAAACATCTTGGCTCTTTCCCTTTTAGCCGATTCCACAAAAGCAGCAAGAAAACCATTATTTGCCTGTTTCATTAACTATAAAGCTGCCTTTGACAGCATAGATCGAGGAAAGCTATGGTCAAAGCTAGTAGGATGGGATATACCTCCCGCCCTCTTGAACCAACTCATCCTACTACACTCTAATACATGGGTCCAAATAAAACTGGGGAGTGGTACAATTGTATCCAGGCGGATCCCAACCTCCAAAGGCCTAAAGCAGGGCTCTGTCCTGGCCCCTACTCTATTTAAGCTCTTTGCGGCTGATCTTTCAACTGACCTAGATAATTGTAACCACCATGCCCCAAACCTGGGAGGCCTCCCTCTTTCAAATGTACTATACGCCGACGACCTGATCTTAATCAGCCAAACTCCAGTCAGCCTACAACACCTGCTCCATACTACGAACAACCACGCCTCAAAAAGCGGGTTAGAAATCAACCTACAAAAGTCAAAAATAATGGTGTTAAACCAGCGTAATCCAAAAAAGCGACTGAAATGGCAGCTGGGCGAGAGAGAACTTGAAGTCGTCCATGACTATAAATATCTAGGAACTATCTTCGATAAGAACGGGACATATGACCAACAAAAAGAGGTGATTCAGAGACGCAGAACCATCCTAGCAATCACCCTGAAAAATCTTAAAAGCAAAATAGCAGGACCAAACCTCCTTCCACTGCTGGAAGTGCTCCGGGCAAAGCTGCTGCCCACGCTCACATACGACAGCGAGGCCTTGCGAGGGACGGACGAAGAAACCCTTAACAAAATGGTTACTAAAGCTTTAAGAATAATCTTCACACTCCCAAAATACACCTCCCCAGCCCAACTAAGGCTCGAATTAGGAATAGAAAACCAGAGAATAAGCAGGAAGGCCGCGTACGTAAAAAGCTGGTATAAAATAAAGAGCCCAGAGGCGGGTTCGCTGAACTTGTTCCTTTGGAAGGAAATATCAAGGAAAAAAGCCTCTCCGGCCAAAGACTATCTCCAATCAGGGATCAGCTTGCTAGCCCTGGAGCACATTTGGGAGTCAGGACTACCATTCAAGAACGTGAAAGACCTGGTGAATAAGTCCACAAAGCTTGTCTCCATCGCAAATGAGAAAGAATGTCTAAATAAGAGGGCCCATAGCTGGTTTGTGATACAAAGCTATCCGAAATGCTCACCACAATCGTTCTTCGGTACCAGCTTATCTGGGCAATCAAAGGAAGGCTTCTTGGCACTGAGGATGGGGATTCTTCCTGTCAAACCCCATTTGCCCCCCTGGAAGCATACATTTACATCTATACAATGCAGGCTATGCAGCGAACCTAAGGAAGACATGCTGCATCTCCTATGCATATGTAAGCGCCTAGACCGGGAGAGGAGAGAACTGTTAAAACCGCATATAAACGAAATGCACATTCGGACGAGCAGACAGGCAGTGAGGGCATGCTTCAGCGGGGCCAATGTAAAACTAACCTGCAGCTTCGTCCGCTTCATGAAAACTGCCCAAATTAAGCTTCTCGCCACTGCCTGAGTACAGTAGTGCACACCCAAGTTCTTTTATCCGGCAGCTCTCTTTGACTCCCACTACGCTCTGACCCTGAGTCAGTTGTTCACGCCCTCATAATAGACTATTACATTTACGGACATTGGCGTCACTCCCAGACGGGGACACACCCTTAGGCTTACTTCAATTTTATACCTTCACTGCAAAACAAACTGTATGAACTTTTTAACCAAGATATCGCCCGATTTTAAAGTATACCCATTACGTTTTTTTTGTTTTTTTTAAGATAAAATGAAATTATGTCATATATATGTATCCTTTTACAAATTTTATATTGTTGTGTGTACTGCTAGGATTTTAATTAATCAAACAATAAACTTACTACTACTACTAGCAACATTGTAAGGAAGTTCACAGAAAATTCTTATTGTAAGTACACTGTGAAGTATTTGTCTTAAATAAAAAAAAAATTATGCAATTAAATATATGAATATATATGTACTTACTACGCAGTCAGCTTACCTTAGGAAATATGCTAGTCAGTGGTAGGGGAGAGAATAATTATTCAAACTCAACAGGGTGCATGCCTGAGGAAAGGTGCTGGCCACTGATGGAGGCCAAAGAAACTATTATAATTCTGCAGGATGGTTGCCTCAGGGAAGGTGCTGGTCACTGCTGGGGGTCCAAATTACTATTCTAACTCTGCAAGGTGCTTACCTCAGGGAAGGTGCGGGTTATTGGTGGAGGACAAAATAACTAATCAAAATCCACAGGGTGCTTACCTCAGGGAAGGTGCTGGTTTTTGGTGGAGGGCAAAATTAATAATCTAACTCTGCAGGGTGCTTACCTCAGGGAAGGTGCTGGTTAGTGGTGGGGGAAAAATAACTTGTCTACCTCTTCTGGGGTGCTCACCTCAGGGAAGGTGCTGAATAGTGAGTGGGGCACAATAACTATTCTAACTCCACAGTATGCTTGCCTCTGGAAAGTTGTTGGTCACTGGTGGGGGCAAAATTACTATTCTAACTCCACAGGGTGCTTACCTCGGGAAGTTGGCTGAGTGGTGGTAAGGGGCAAAATAACTATTCTAACCCAGCAGGATGCTTGCCTTCAGAGAAGGTGCTGGACAGTGGTGGGGAATAAAATTACTATTCTAACTCCGCAAGGTGCTTATCTCAGGGAAGGTTCTGGTTAGTGGTGGAGGTCAAAATTAATAATCTAACTCTACAAAATGCTTGCCTCGGGGAAGGTGCTGGTCACTGGTGGGAGGCAAAATTACTAATCTAAATATGCAGAGTTCTTGGCTCCTCAAAGAATGTGCTTCTCACTGCAGGGGATAATAATAACTATTGTATCTCTCCCATGTCCTTGCCTCAGGGAAGGTGCTGGTTAGTGGTGTTTGCTAAATGTATTCTTCTAACTCAAACAGTTGCTTGCCTTAGGGACTGTGTTCATCAGTTTTTCTTTTAAAAATCTAAATTATTAAAAATACAAATTACAGTAATTATATTTTTTTTGCACAGCTGAAATAAACATAAAATAATACTTGGTACTGCAAACCTCGTCTCCATATGTACTTCGACTACAAGAAAGCTTCCCACAGGTAAAATAACCCAAAAACCAAAAACTAACCAACATTTTTTTTTCCAAACTGAAAGCTTATAAAAAATCAATAATTAAAAATCTCTTTTTTCTTGTAGACCTTCCCGACATCATCAACTGTAGCACCACACGCAATGTCAAAAGCCCAGGATGCACCCGCCAGTATGGGGGGCTCATCCTAATCGCAGTGGTGGAACTACCGCATGTCCGGCAGGCGGTCCCCAACACCGCTACAATGGCGGGCGGACTTGCCTAATCACCCCCTAAGGGCCTCATTACAATGGTGGAGAACAGTCACAGACAGGCAATCAGTGGCGGTCCCTCCGCCATCATAATAGGGATGTCTGCATGCTGGATTACAATGGCAGGCGCATATGTGGTGGTTGGAAAGACCGATCGCCATGGTTCTGACATGTGGATGTAATCCAACCGCCCGTCAGACCTCCCAGTACTCTCTAAATGTTGGCGGTGCCTGTCAGGCACAGCAGTAGGTATTACAATATCCCTTTCCTCTGGTCATTCTGCGGCGGTCAATCCGCCGTGAAACAGCTGGCAGAAACTAATTTTGGGGCCCAAAGCGATCACTCCCTCACCCCAAAGGTCTATGAGATGGGCCCTCAGGAGCACCTATGGTGACCCCTACATATCCCTGTACCATGTGTTAGGCACCGCATGGAACAGGGATATGTCAGCACCCTATATTTGTATTGCGGAGTGGGCTGCTGACAGCATCCCCGCTGCACCACATAATATACGGAATGCTACCTCCGTGGTGGTGGTTGCATCATAATACGGTATGTTGCACTGCCGACTTGTAGGTGGGTTGTCCCAAATACGAAACGATGGCAGACAGACTGAAGTCTGTCTGCCATCGTAATCAGGCCCTATCTGCCATGTGATTTGTTCCTCCTGACTGTGTGATTGAATAATACACATCAATTACTGAATCAGACTATTTTACTACAAATGAAGACAGTTTGTGTGCCATACTAAATTACTTAGAGGACACTTGAAATGGCCATCTAAGCAGGCCAGGTCACAGAAGGAATCCAAGGTTTACTGTAAAGTGGTGGAACTGTTACACGACCTGCTTACAGGGAGAAGCAAAGACCAACAATGCCATAGGGAGATGACACAACTCCTTTACTGAATCAATTGAAAAACCACACAAAAACCACACCCAAACTTTTATAATTTTTGGGAAATTTTGAAGAAGGAGCAATGTTTCCAAGAAATGGTAAAAGCACATTAATTGACTTGAAGTCTGAATCCATGAATTTCAAAAAGAACAAAAGAAATGTCTGACAGACTATTTGGAAAAATTCAACAGTTTTCTATCTAACTACCTACCACCTCTCTCCTTACAATAATGTGTGCCACCCACAATCTCTATTAAATAAAGTTTGTCTTACCTTATTGCAGCTCTTCCTTGTTTCTGATCTGGACCGCAACGTTCCACCGGCTTTAGAAAGAAACGCTCAACTGCATACCTCATCTGTGATAGTAAAAATGAAAAAAGGGCAATTTAACCCATTCAAACCAATGGCAAAATGTGGGAAAAATGTAAAAAATATTAATGTACTCCTTTAATAAACTTTTTATTTTTCAAAATGTATATATACATTTTCATGTTTGTAAAAACAATTGTAAGTCAGATGGTTATATTTTAAATTAAAATAGGTTTTTAATAAATTATTTTAAGTGTACTATTTAGTTACTTTATATTCAGATTAACAATAAATGTATTACATATAAACCTTCATTGCCATGTTTTAAACTTATAATAAGTTATAGCTTATCAACTAATATTTATTAAATAATGTTTTTTATTAACTACGCTGACCTTCCCCAAAAATCTATCTATATTTTAAAATGCCACATTGTTAATGATAAATTCTCACTATTTTTTTCTAAATTAAAAAAATTTATTTTTTAAATCAAATAAATTACTAAATCACTATTAAAATGAATGCCTGACTAATATCCAGGTATTAATATTAGTACCCAAGTATTAATACACTACCCCACCCAAAGCCCCTATTTCCCTGGCATCCTGTGCCAGAGAAACGTTGTCACACCCTCCCAAGTTGTATTTACATTTATTTTTAAATCACATAAAAAATAATATTATGGATAATATAACATAATGTCTGAGTATAAAAATTAATAACCAAGGGGCCCATTACGATGTCGGGCGGATTGCCTCTGCCTGGCTGGCGGTAGCCACCGCCAGCCTGGCGGAGGCAATCCGCCCGACATTGTTTCCCGAATTCTCTTTCCGCCCCGGTCACCTTGCAGCTCGGTCGGAAAAGGAATAATATGGTGGCGGTGTCTATCAAACACCGCCAGCCATATTAGGATGGGTTGAAACAGATGCCTTTGCATGCGGTCTTCAATTTGGGGGCCCCCTGGGGGCCCCCAAAGTGAAGGAGGGGTGGGGGGTGCACACGGGGGGGTATCGGTGGAACCCCCCTGCATTTACATATACAATGCAGTAGGCACCACGCAGTGCCTGCCGCATTGTGTATGCAAATGCATACAAGCATTCATAGCATTGTGGCGGCCGGTGCAGAAAGCACCGCCCGCCACTTATCCTGCATTATGAATGCAGGATGCGGCCACCACTGTGGCGGCCGCTTCCTAATGCCACCCACCGGACCCCCGCCCTTATGGCGGGCGGTCCCTACTCCCGATAGGTCCGCCCGTCATCCCAATGACCCCCCATGTATTAATATACTCCCCCGCCCAAAACCCCTATTTTCTTGGTATCTGGTGCCTGAAAAAGGGTGACACACCCTCTCAATTTAAAAAAGAAATCATGAAAAAATTGCTTTAAAACGAATTCTAAGGGTAAAACAAATTAACCCCTGCATATAAAAGTTAATACCCAAGTATTAACACACCCCCCTACCCAAAACCCCTATTTCCCTGACATCACCTGCCAGAGAAATAGTGTCACGCCCTCTCAAATACTATTTATATTTACTTTTAAATTACTTAAAAATAATATTATGGATAATATAACCCGGTATTAAATTGAAACCTCTGGTATTAATAGACTCGCCTTCCCAAAACCCACTTTTCCTGGCAACCTATGCCACAAAAAAAGTGACATCACCATCTCAAATATTATATACATTTATTTTTAAATTACTTAAAGAATATTATTATGGGTAATGTAAATTAATGCAAACACAAGGAGATGATGGACGGAGTGCTGAACCTTTTCAGAGACTCACCCCCAGTCACAGATCTGGGTTGAATCCATCATCGTTCTTTAGGTCACTTTGCCACTCCAGTTCCGACCCAGCCATATTCAAATCAGTCTTGACCCTGTACCTCATGGGAACAGTCCAGACCGAACTGCCAAGCCAGGTCTTCTCTGGACCAGACACAATCATCCTGGGTCCTGTTTCAGGGTAACACCCCTCAACAGCCAGGCTAGTTTGAATCCAGTGGCAAAGTGAGCAAGGGACCCACGTCTGGCCAAACCACGCCAACTTAGGGCGAACAAAGCAAAGACAAGGAGATGATGGACGGAGCGCTGAAAATTTTAAGACACTCACCCCCAGTCATAGATCTGGGTTGAATCTGTGACTAGGGGTGTGTGTCTGAAAAGTTTCAGCGCTCCGTCCATCATCTCCTTGTGTTTGCAATATAAATGTATTCCTAGGTATTCAAATTTATTACACGCATATTAATACACTCCCCCACCCAAAACCCCGATTTCGCTGGCATCCCATGCCAGAGAAAAGGTGTCCACCCTCTCAAAGTTTTTTTTATTTATTTTAAAATTACATTAAAATGTACTTTACCTAGTGCAGATTACTTGCAACTTTCCCCTGAGGCGGAAGGCGGGGGCGTCTCTCTTCTTTCTTCAGAATTGCTAGATATTTGTGAATAGCGCGATTTTAATATTGTAAAATATTTTATCCGGTGCATTTTTATTTCTGTTATTCACCTACCTTGTCGCCCCTCTTGGACGAGACTTACATCGTTCCAAGGCTCCTAAGCTCCTGACACTCAGCTATTCCTCCCGGTGCAGCCGAGTCAAGCGCTGACGCCGGGGTCACAGGGCTCATCCGCCATCTTAGGGGGAGGCAGGGTAGCACTCCAGCTCGTGGACGCCTCCCACCCTCCTCCACTATGGATATAAAGAAGGGGACTTCCCGTCCGCGCAGCGGACGGGCGCAGCGGGCGCGCCTAATGCAAGCCCGTCTGCGCCCGTCCGCGCCTGGCCAGCGCCCAGTGCCGGACCCCCTGCTACTTTGTCTTCTAAAATCTGCTGGTCTAACTCTCAGCTCCATCAGTTCAGACAAGGCATTTGCTCCCCCAGTCCTGGTTGTTGCCCACTTAGCCTAGAGAATCTTCCTTTTAACTGCAGATGTTGCGAGTTCACTCTCGCTCCTCTATCTAATCGCCTCCCTCAATTGTCTAAAGCCCAGAGCTGCCCTCCGATACTAAAGGCTGCTCTACTCAACTGTCGCTCCCTACCTCGTCATACTAGCGAGATATGGTTGGCACTTGATACTTATGCCTGGGATTTTTTATTCCTCACAGAAACCTGGATTAAAGACACGTCGAAACCAGATATACACTTGGCCCCTCCTTGCGGGTATCGATTGGTAGGTATCAACCGCGACAATGCAAAAAAATGGAGGTGGATTAGCCATCATTCTAAAATCACACCTCAATGTAACTATCAAGAAACTTACCAATTTAGGGCTTATTGAAGCCTTATACTTTACGATATCGGATTCAGCCACCACTCTCCTAGCTGGTATCTTGGTTTATAACCCCCCTAATGCTTCAACGTCCTCTATGGCCGCTCTGCTGCACATGATCGCTGATTTCTCTCTCAGACATGCTTCCTTCACTGTGCTAGGAGATTTTAACTTACATGCGGACAACCTTTCTTGTTCTCTAGCTTCTCATTTAATCGAGACCTTGCAAGGACTAACCCTATCCCAATTAATCCAGGGCCCGACCCATGTAGCAGGGCATACTCTTGACCTGATATTTTCCAATCATCCCGGGATTACTACCCTCTCTTCACTCCCCCTTACTTGGTCGGATCATTTCCTTCTCCCATTTAATCTTATCCTCCCTCTACTTCCCCTCTCTTCCATTCAGAACGGGGAGACAGGACGAAAATGGCACAAAGTCACTTATGACTCCGTGGCTCCTCATTTTGGCTATCAAGTTGATCCCTCTGTTGAGGACTTTAATGAGGAAGTGTCGAAATATAACTCCTCTCTTTTAGCTGCGATAGACGCCATCTCCATTCTAAACCCCATCATCTCTACTAGATCTAGACCCTCTGCCCCTTGGTTTTCCCCCGCGTTGAGAGAGGAAAAGAGCCGCTGTAAACATCTTGAACGTAAATGGCAGCAGAAATATGATTTTGAGTCTAAAACTATCTATAAGACTGCTCTGAATAAATTTCAAAAACTGAAACGCTCCACAATGAGAGACTTTTTCTCTCAGCAAATTAAGAGGGCTGAGAATTCTACAAAAACCCTTTTTAAGATAGTAAAGGACTTCGTTAACCCTCCCGCCATGACATCTCAGAGTTCCCCCAGCCAGGCTCTTTGTAATGGCCTATCGGATTTTTTCCAGGATAAAATTTTCAAATTATCCTCCTCATTTGAGCCTGTCCCTCCCCCCCTTGATGAATGATATTGACTCTCAAAAAGGTGTCCTGAACTCTTTCAAAGAGCTTTCCCCAGAAATTGCTACAAAGTTATTTATCCAGGGCAAATCTGGATCTCCGCTTGATCCAGCTCCGGCCAAGGTGATGGGCAATTTGGCCCCAATTTTGCTCAGCCCCCTCCTTTCCATTTGGAATTCCTCGCTTCCCTCGGGTCAATTTCCCATGGCATGGAAACAGGCTATGCTGGTTCCTATTTTTTTTAAAAACTGATGCCGACCCTTCACAATTCTGTAACTATCGTCCGATTTCCCTTCTACCTAAGCCTGCTAAAATCCTAGAGAAGGTGGCTCAGAAGCAACTGGCAGACTATTTAGAAGCAAACCAGTTGCTACATGACTCGCAGCCTGGGTTTAGAACCGGCTATAGCACCGAGACTGCGCTCCTAGAAGTTTCGGAGACGATTCGTGAGTGTGTGGACAGGGGCGAGGAGGCCATGTTGGTCCTCCTCGACCTGTCCGCCGCTTTCGATACTGTGTCCCATGAAATACTTCTGAGCCGGCTAAAACAGCTGGGAATCGGTGGTACTGTGCTTACCTGGATACTCAGCTGGTGTTTTCTTTTAGAGATCATTCTGACTCCAACTTCACCAACTTCCGCCTATGCCTCAGTACCATCAGCTCCTGGATGGCTTTGAACCACCTAGTACTGAATGCAGATAAAACCGAGGTCTTATTTTTTAACCAAAAAGATCCACTGCCTGCTATTCAGTGGTGGCCTACGGAACTAAATCCCCCTCTGGTTCCTGTTCAAACAGCCCGCAACTTAGGCTTCCAATTCGACAACGCTTTGTCCTGTCAATCTCAGATTAACAAGGTTACTTCTGCCTGCTTTGGTAAACTGCGCATGATTAGGAAGATCTTCCCCTATCTCCCGCTGGACTCCCGTAAGACCATTGTTCATGCCCTGATCACGTCACATTTAGACTATGTCAATAGTCTTTATGCAGGCGCTCCCCTTTACCAAATTGAACGTTTGCAAATTGTGCAATATGCTGCTGCACGGCTGATTAGTAATATTCCTTTCCGTCAATCGGTTGCCTCGTATCGGAAAAAACTTCACTGGCTTCCCATTGCCCGCCGCATTCAGTTCAAAGCCTTGACCTTAGCCTTTCGCGCCCTTAATGGGTTAGGTCCAGGATATTTGAGAAAGAGACTTATACTATCTTAGTCCGTTAGATCTCTGCGATCAAATAGCCTACGCCTTCCGGTGATTCCCAGATTTCGTCGTGCCAGGAGTGGGGGCAGAGCATTTGGAGTAGTCACAGCTAAACTCTGGAACAGCCTCCCACTGGATCTTAGGTTAATTGACTCAGAGCCTGTGTTTCGATGCAAACTCAAAACTTGGTTATTTACCATCTCTCAGTAACCTTTCTTTACTAGCTTGCAATCTGCAGCGCCGGGACACCCCCGACGGGGGTAGCTGTGCGCTTTATAAGCTTCTTAAATAAATAAATAAATATATTAATGGCAATATAAATTAACACCCGGGTATTCAAATGAATATGTGAGTATTAATACACTACCCCACCCAAAACCCCTATTTCTCTGACATCCCGTGCTAGAGAAAAGGTGTCTCACCCTCTCAAATATTATTTAAATGTAATTTAAATGTATACATTACATAAAAATATGATTAAATAACAAAGTTCTAAAGTTAAAGTTTTAAAATATAATGGGCGTCATTATGATGGCGGAAGGCCCGCCACCGCCGGCCATGCGGTGGCGGGCCTTCAGCCATCGGACCAAGATTTGACCCCGGCAAATTAGGATGAAGGGGGAATCCGACCGCAACCGAGGCGGGTGCAAAGACGGCCCTCCACGGATCTGCCACAGGCAATCAGTCCGATTGCCTGGCAGAGCGGTCAGCATCCCTAAAATGGTGGCCTGCCTAGCAGGGACTGTCTGCCAAATTACAATGCTGCATCCCCGCAAGCTGGTATATGGCAGTGGAACCGTAATTCACAGACTAGCAGGGATTAGTTTTGGGGTCCGTTGTGCAACATCTCCCCCTTGTGTTGGGGGAGGTGTGGGTGCACTGGTGGGGTACCTATTACCCCTACATTTCACTGCACTAAGTGGCAGGCACCGTGTGGTGCCTGTCACTTAGTGCAGTGAAATGCACAACCTGCATTTTCCATATCACAGCAGGTGCTGCAGTCAGAAGCACCCGCCGCAATGTTATATTGCAAAATACAACCGTCATGGTGGTGGTTGCATCCTAATTTGGAGTGCAGGACCGCCACATGCATGGCCGGCAGGCCCGATCCCCAATACAATGCTGCCCGCCATCGTAATGACCCACAAAGTACTTACCTAAACACCTACCTTAATTCATGATGTTATATTATGAGTGTAATAGCAAATGGGTTGTAATGGCATGTGTTGAAATAGCATGCATTGCGATGGCACATTCATTGTAATGGCTGCATTGTCAATGCATTACGTTGTAATGTATGCGTAGTAATGGATGTTTCCCAGAGAATAATGACAATCCAACTTCTGTATAGCTCTCATGTGTACCAATACTATTTTCTTTACATTGTGAATAGTACTGCCCACATATGTTTTCCCACATGGGTTTCCCAAGACATACATTACATTATCCGAAGTACAGGTCAAAAGGTATTGAAAACTTTTCTCTCTCCAATTTCTGTCTCAAATTCCTTTCTATGCTCCTAACCTACAAGCCTTACAGTTCCTACACCTTAAAAGTCCTCTCCTCTGTAATATGTCCTCTGCGAGTTTGCTCACTATAAAATTCTTGCTTAGTGTATCCCTTTAAGAGAAACTCTTTGCAAATGTAATTTTTGGACCATACACGTCCAGCTTCGGTTTAGTGATCTCTATAAAGGGATCATGAGTGGATTTACTAACAAGACAACTTGCTGCACTGCGTCAAATGGAGACCACAAGAATGTGCCATATCTACTAGGATATTGTGCATTTCTGCTCTCTCTCTAACTTTGTTGGTGAACTAATGGCTTCCAAGTGCCAACGCAGATATCTTTGCACCATGACTTTTTTCTCATTTAACGTTTGCTGCGGAATGCAGCACTTTGAAAGAAGTACAACATGAGGAAAAATAAACATATTTCCCCTCGTTACACAATGGTGCAAGGGGGATCCTGTTGCAAATCAGGATTGACACATCCCTGCACAATAACAGTCCTCTGAGGCTTCTTTCCTCTTTCTACCTTGTTACACCTCCCCTGGGAAGCCATAGCATTTTGACACATTCCCAGGTTTACTGTTGCTAGTAAATCTGAGAATGCACCAAAAACTGTGGAAACAGAGTAATGCAAGGAACCAATTTGCGCTACCTTCCGTTACTCCAGATTTACTATGCCTTGCAAAGCCACACAAGGTGGCTATGCATGGCACAGTAAATCTCACTTGAGGGCTTACTTTTCCCTTTACATCACTTGTAGCACAAGGGCGATGCAAGCCCTTAGTACATCTGGGCCAAGCTCCGCTACATAGTTGGTTAAATGTAATACATCAATGAGTGTGTGTAGTCAGCTATCTTATGATAAACTATCTCCTTGAATGCTCTTCCTCAAAATCTTACTTCAGTGATGTACCTATGTGTGTATATACCACCATATACCATTCCCAGTACAGTGCCAGACTGGCATGTTTTTTAATTTTAAAAAAGTTAGTCCACAATGTTATTTATCCCAAATTTTCCGTAAACACCTCCTCCCATTTAGGAACCAATCCTGCTTCTCTTTCCACATTTACTACTGAAACGCATACCTATCAGTGCAGAAAAGTGGAAGAGATCTCAACACAGAGAAATATAGGAGAGGTGGAGGCAGAGGTCTCCACCCATAAATTTGTGAATAGCTTTTTTTGTACGTTTTTTAGTACTAATCTAGGACTACTTTATGTACTACAAATTGCAGTTAGTGAATAGGCTCCAATGTTATTAAGCTATTCGGGCTTGTAATGCCACAACTGGTTACTCTAGTCTAGAAATAAGATTCTTTCTAATTTCTTTTTATTGATTATATGTTTTGCACCTTTCAGACCTGTTTTATTGGAATAAATGAACTGTTTGAAGCCTTTGATGCTTTTCTGGAATATCCTTCCTTAGAATATAAGATATGGCTAGCAGTTGCAACCCGTACTGCTTTGAACACTTTCAAGGAACACCCTGCTTACCAGGTATGACACTGCTGTGATTAAGTATTACTACATGGTTAATTATCAATCTGTTGAAGAAAGCATGATGTACATGGCAAGTTCTTTTTCTCCAAATGTCGAATCCTGCCCATTTAATTATCAACCAGGAAAATGTAAAAAAACAAACAAATTAGGGGTATATTTATAAGCCCCTTTCACCACCACAATGTCACTTTTCATGATATTGTGGTGGCGATAGGGCGTTTGCCTTATTTAAAAGGCAGCATTAAGCCACCAACATGGCTTAAAGCTACATTGTAAATAAGGCACCCTTTCATGCTATACTTGGGGCCTGATTATGATTTAGCTCGGAAACTAAACCTCCCAATCCTTCTCAGAATCGGTTCCGACTAACTCATGGTGGAAGGTTCCGACAGACCGATTATGATGCTTCCGAACACCGTTCGGAAAGTCTCCCAATGACTTCAATGGGAAACTGTGTTCTGACTGACAGCACAGGCTCCCATTTGAAAAAGGGGTGATTTTGAAAACCTTGCACACTGTGGCGGGTACTCCATGGTGCCTGTCACACTGTACATAGTTCTACAGAGGGGTCCCTTGGGTACCCCAAGGGCCCCAAACCAAGGCCTCAGGATGAAGGGAGGCCTGCTAGGGCCCCCCAAAGTCAGTTTATGACAACCTTTTTGTGTCGGACAGTCTGAGTCGGAAAGGCTATCTGAATACAACATCATAATATGTCTGTCAGAAATGCGGTCCATAGGGCTGTACTATTCGGCTTCGACCGACTTGGAGTTTCCAAATGCTTGTCACGACCGATTCGTAATGTCTGAACGGTTACCTGTCCATCGTAATTGGTCAGTCGGAAATGTTTCTGTCTGACCAATTACGATGGGTTCTGTCACGGTTCAGGCAAATCCGAATGCCGTTCGGATCCTTTCAAACCAACATCGTAATCAGGCCCTCAGCATGAAAGAGGAGAGCAATGGATGTTGCGGAGGGTGTTCATCCACAACACCCATTGATTTTGACGCTACCTCATATTTACCAGGGTGCTGTGAATATGGGGCAGCATCAAAGTGAAGACCAGGGAAAACCTGGCCTTACCCTGGAGCAACAAGAAAAAGGGTTTAAATTCTCCTTGTTTTTGCTGTTTCCATGTGAGCTGCATTGTGCAGCACACATGAATACAGTCAAATGCCATTGATTTTTTATGTACAGGATGGTGTCCCTTCCTACACATAAACAATCATAAAAAAAGACGTTTTGCAACATCTATCGGTGCTGCATTAAGCAGCACCCATAGAAGTTACAAAACGCCATTTAAAGATAGTTTATGTGCAGGAAGGATTTCTTCCTCTGTAAAGCAAACACCCTTGCACTATGGTGCAAGGGGGCCTGCATTGGCGCTAGGCAGCTAAATTTAGCTCGGTGTAGGAGAAAACGCAGGACTGCACCATATTGTTGTAAATATGGTGCAGCCTTGTGTTTCAGAAGTGCTGGAGTGCGGCGTTAAGGCGAAAAGGCTAATGCTGCGCTCCGTCACTTCTCTTATAATTATGCCCCTCAGTTCAAATCCAATCTTTTATTGTTTTAGCTATTAGCCGTACAGACACATAAAAAATAGGTAGTTGAAAATACCAATTTTGCTGCATATAAATATTTTCTGATCCCAAGAATACCTGAATGAGCTTCTGCTTTCCTTTAATTGCAATAAGATTGTTTATTAGGTAAACATCCATAAACCCAAATTATTATAAAAATATATAATATAAAAAAATCATGGGCCAGATGTACAAAACGTTTCTCAGCTTGCAAACGGCCCAATTCTCTGAATCGGGCCTGTTGTGACTGATTAAAAGCATTTTTAAATGTACAAAACCCCATTTGCGAGTTGGTAACTTATTACTGACTCACAAAATAGGGTTTGCCAGTAGCTATTAGCAAGGGGTGTGCCAAGATGCCCCTTCGTAATAGTGAGTTGCTGTGCTTAATTTGAGCCGGTGGTTTCCGGTGCTCAGCACCGGCACTTAACTATCAACACAGGTGCTTTTCGTGAGCACAATTTAAGGGCATTTAGGAAAGGCATGGGGAGATTTAGGGGCAGATGTATCAAGATTTCATCTTGCAAATCTATAATTGTGAAATTATGCGATTCGCAGTTGCAGATTTGCAAAACGGGATGTATGTAAAAAATTGCGATTTTTTAGCGATTTCTTAAAAATCACAAAAAATTCTCAGAATCCCTTGCGATTTCTTAAATTGCGAAATTCGCTAATTAAGAAATCGCAAAAACTGGGAATCTGCAAAGCAGGAGCAGGTTGATGACATCACAACCAGGAAGCGGGAGTGATCACCTGCACCTGCTTGCCTGAGCCACACCCAGTGGCAGTTAGGAGAGTGCTTGGAGGCTGAACAGACCTGCGAGCTGTGAAATGGAGTCCCAGAGCACACAGGAGGGCATGGATGGTGAAAAGAGAAAAAGAAAACATACGTTTTCAGAAAAGGAGCAGGCAATCTTAATAGAGGAGATGGTGTACAGCCATGAACTGCTTTTTGGAAAAAAAGCTTTGAAAGTACCTGAATCGAGAAAAAGGAAGATCTGGCTGGATAACCAACAAAAGGTGAATGCTGTGGGAGTCACCACCCGTACCATTGAAGAACTGGGAAAAAGATGGTATGACATGAGCCAGAGATCCAAAGAAAGGGTGGCTGAAAGGATAAAGGAGGCACACAAGACAGGAGGTGGAACTTCGACAGCAGAGCAACCTACACCACATGAAGAACTTGTGGAGGCCACTCTCCTGCCTGAGAGTGTCAGTGGGGTGTCCCATATTGACAGCTCTGACCCTACTCCAAGTGCTCAAGGTAAGAATAATGTGACAAAGTCAACATTTTCTAGGTGATGCATGCACACAGTTTAGATACATGTACATAGTGCAAGGAATGTGGAAGTCCCGGTACACTGCATAACATACATATAGAAATGCATCATAGGAGTTGTAGTCTTACAAAGGATAGTTTTTATCTGGCAGCAATGAAACACTGGCCCACATTGTGGTGTTATTGGTAGTCAAAATGAGAGTGTCAGGATTGTCAGAAGTTCAAAACAGAAAGCTTTATTTGTTCCAAGTTGCAGAACAAAACACAAACCCATATGTCTCACTCTACATCCACAGCACAATCAAGGGCACCAAGGGATCCCGCAAAGGGAGATGACTCACCAGTCCATTTAGGCTCTGGGCAGAAAGTGAAACAAGTGATGACAATAAGTCTACTCCAATAGTGTGCAGGAAGCGCAGGCATGTGGCCCCTCTGCCTCCTTTGGATGATGACATTGACCTTCAAGGGCATACAAGAGATAGTCGCCAAGACACAGTGGTCCCTGTTGAGAGCCATGTTCAACATCAAACCCAAAGAAGAACACGAGCATACAGTGTTGAGACATCCAGGAGCAGCAGTGTTCATCCTGAGACACCCACAGTATTTGCTGGTTTGGAGCAGGTTGTGCTTGATGTGCAGCGCGTACAACATAAGGCACTACGGTCAATTAATAGACAGCTCACAAAACTCAACAACAATCAGCAAAACATGGGTGAGGGCATGAAGGCAATGGCAGCTGCAATTGACAAATTATGCATGACACTTGAGCGCACAGAGACATCTAGAAACAGGGTTGCTCATCATGCACATGGAAGAATGCATAGTTATACAAAGGCCATTAACCGCCTATGTACAGTGACATCAAACTTTACTAGGCGCAGCATCACCATGCAGAGGGAGATGAGCCAATGCACTCAAAATATTGCTAGAGGCCTGGATCAAGTGACAAGTGCTGTTGAAATATTACAAACGTCCAACTCTGGTGTCAGCACCCTAATGGTTTCTGCAGACAGTGAAGACACCTCTAGCAGGAGTAGCAACAATCCAACTCCAACATCACAAGTAATGCAGCACAGAAGTGGCAGGCATGGTGCTGCTACTACACCTGTGTTGGGGGAGCATGGAATCCGAACACCGCCCTGCACCTCGCCGCCACCGTAGAAAGTGAACATTTACATTGCACTTCTTACCCCTATGTTCATTACACATATGGCTGTTCTTTGACTTAATGGGACAGTACCATGACTGTGCTGTAACATGTCATGGATTATCACACAAATAAGGTTTGTGATTTGTGATTAAACACAGCACCTGCAAAACACAGATATGTTGTGAGAGTACTTTTCTTACCTAAAAGTAATTCTGTGTTATCTCAGACCGTCTCTGCTGGCCAGCCGCTGCTCCTACTCCTGCTGTTGCCCTTCCAGGGGGAGGTATGGATTCATCATCAGATGTGTCTGAGTCACTCACTTTAATGTCTGTGCCTTTTCTCATTGCCATGTTATGTAGCATTGCGCAGCTTGTTACAATCTTACAACATGTTTCAGGACTGTACTGCAATGCACCTCCACTTTTGTGTATGCACCGGAAGCGGCTTTTTAAAATGCCAAATGTGCGTCCCTGTTGTATCTTCTCTCACTTGCAATGGATGGATTTAAATATGGTTGAAAACTAAGAGTAAGTGTATGTTCCACTGACAATTTACTAATGTATGGATGGATGGATGTGTGAGATATATTTACCAAGCATGTATTCCTCTCCAAACTGTCCAGCACTCAGACGTCCATGAATCCCACTATGTCGGAAACGGAAGGAGTCATGTGTGGTGCCTAGGTATTTGGCCACAATATAACTGATTATGTATTTGGCATTGCACACAATCTGGATGTTCAGGGAATGGTAGCTTTTTCTATTCCTGAAGACATATTCTGTAGCTGCCGGTGGTGTGATGGCAATATGGGTGCCATCAATGCAGCCAATCACATGGGGAAAACGTGCAATTTGATAAAAATCCAGTTTTGTTTCTTGCAAGGCCTGTTGGGTGTTTGAAAAGTAGATGTGATGTTGAAGCCTGTTCAGCATTGCATCCAAAAAGGAATGAAGGAAGCGCAAAAGAGCACTCTGGGAAACCCCACCAACCTCTGCTATGATGCTTTGAAAAGACCCTGAAGCCAGAAGGAGCAGTGAGCACAATACCTGCACATGGGTAGGAATTGATTGTGTCCTGCCTGTTGGGTGCTCCAAAAAAGGTTTCAATTCATGTATGAGGTCCAAGATGGTGTGTGGGTGAAGTCTGTATTTATCATAGATGTCCTCTTCAGTCTGCTGGAACAGCGTGATGCACAGTCTGAATATTCGCTCCTGTCTCTGTCTCCTCTCTGCAAGTGCATGGACAGCAGCCTTCTGGCTATCAGGTATAGTCCAGCCATTTTGGAACTTTCCATTGCATTGTGGGTTCCTTTTTATACTTTCAATCTGGTTACCACCTGCATGCACTTGGTGTTCATTGCGATTTCTAAAAATGTGAATTTCCAAAATTCGCAATTTGCGAATTTTTCATACATCTCTTTGCGATTTCTTGATTTGCGATTTCAGGTTTGCGAATTTCGCAAACAACACACCTCGCAAAAATAAGAAATCGCAAATATATTCCCAGAAAATGTGTTCTTGCAACGTAAGGAATAGCAATTTTTCCGATTACTTATATTGGATGCGAATTCTTACATACATACCATTTCACTATTTTGTAGTCGCAAACGCTGTTTTTTTGAGATTCGCAGCGTTTGCGACTAAAAAATTGGTTGATACATTTGCCCCTAAGTGATTTGCCGAGAATCACAGGATGTTGAGCCCACACTGAGACTTGAACGTGATTCCCTTGCACCAACGTTGGCAGCTCTGGCCATTGGATCACATCCTCTCCCCACTTTCACGGTTAGTAGGTGGTTCTGTTTTAGGCGGTCCTGACAGGCAAAATGGGCTGGTGCAAGGGGCATCCTGGTGAGAGCCACAGCACCTATTTTATTGCACATTAAGACCTGGTGAGTCGCAATGCTATGTACGATTGTTTTGTGACCGGAATGCGGTTGCAAAACAATCACAATTTACCACCTACTTCAAGTGGGTGGTAAGACAGTCGCAAATCTGAATGGTAGCTCATTTTTTTTTGATAAGCAGGCAGTGGACAGCTAAAAAAATGAAACAGAAACGTTTCTTTTTTTTCCGTAAGGAAAACTGGCAGCATTAAAAAAAGTCCCTGTATTTAAAAACAAATACAGACATGGTGGTCTTCTGTCCCCAGCAGGCCACCATACCTGTGTTGGTCACAATCGCTGCCTGCTTCATGAATAGTGAATATCAGTCACATCAATAAACATTTAAACGTCATAATAAAATAACAAGTATTACAAATTACTTGTAAAAATTAAACAATATTTCCTTCTGCAATCAGACGCCACTTACTGATCCGCTTGTCCATTGAAGCCATTACTCTCTGATTTGCAGTCCCCATCAGAGCAAGGAATTGTAAGATCAATGGCAGAGTGACTTCAAACATATGACTGCAAGACCTATGCAATTGGTCAATTATAAAGCATAATTATCTTTATGGAACATCCCATGCTTACTTTGAATCAGCAAACATGAAATATTCACGTTTTTGTCCCCCAGGAAGTCCGTTTTTAGGCCTGCATTTTAAATGCTATTTAGTACGTATTTGACTTGTGTTTAATTCTGGGTCCAGAGTTGTAATGTTTAGCGTAGATCAGAACTCTGGAAAAATATGTTACATGTTTTTAACCAGTGACTTCTACCAGTGCTTTACCAAGATGCCTTAAAACATCTCTGGAACATGACCGATTCGCTAGGCAGTGGGGTTGATTCATCGGGGGCAATAGGGCGCCACTTCTGGCTGAGGTCACCTGTTTTTTCAGGAGATGTCCTCTTTGGAGACAAGGCAGACTCCACGATGGATCACTTTAAGGACAGCAGAGTTACAGCCGAGTTCTTGGGCCTTTCCATGGCCCTACATCAACTCCAGTCCTTTGGCTCATTGCGTGGCCACCGAAGGGGCTTCCAGCTGCTTCTCTTCCTGTTCGGCCTAAATGGGCATCCGTCTGCTTCTCTTTCCCTGCATGGCAAAGGGTGCAGCACCCTCAGACCCTGTAGGTCAGGTAGCCAGAGATCATCCCAGCTAAACACCCCTCTAGCCCCCCATGGCAGCTGCAGCCTCCAAGCCTCTTTAGTGTTACCTCTGACTATCGTGGGCAACCAATGAGCTGTAGGCTATACCAACACCTGTGCCACTGGTGGTCAAAATCAGACCGCTGGGGTCTCCAATTTGTCTGAAGGGATTATATCTCCCCTATGTGACTATCTCTTCACCCATAGAGGAATTGGGTGGGAAGTAATTTAATTATAATTAATTAATTATACATTTTAAGTGTTAGTATTTATTTAAGTTAGATTTTATAGTGTTAATTATGGGAATTAATGTAATAATTAATAATTCATTGGCTGATAATTATTATTAATTAGTTGGCAATTATGGTAATTGTGTCATTTTTTTAAGAGCGGGTTGTGGGTTTGTAGGGGAATAGGGTGGGAAGTAATTTAATTATGATAAATGTATTAATATTTTGTATTTTATTATTATTTATGTAATTTATAGGTTATAGTGGTAATTCTGGGAGTTATTTTATTATTAAATATGTATTAATTGGTTGTTAATTAATATTAATTAATTGCTTTGTGATTAATTATGTTCATTGTGTCTTTTTTTAGGAGTAAATGGTGGGGTTGATAGTAGAATAGGGTGGGAAGAAATGTATGTATAATTAATTTATAATTGTTTGTTAATTAATGCTCCTTAATTACAATTAAAATATGGCAATTGTGGGGCGTGGCTAAGGAAGCCAACATGGCGGACGCAGCTTAACAGAGCTCCGTCCCACCGTTGTATTATTTGCCGAATTATCCTTCCTCCCCCGCACCCGACAGTATCCCGGTGTGGTGTGGTGCAGCGGAGGGCGATCGGCGGACTTGGAGCGACTTCGAGCCGCATTGGAGGATCGGAAGGCACTGAGCTATGCCCGGGGCCAGGGCGGCCTACTGTAGAGAGCGGCGCCGGGACCTCGAGTTTGGCGACGCCCGGAGGGGTGGATGGCAGACGGTGGCTTCACTGGCACAGGTCCGGTGGTGCCGACGGGTCAATAGACATTGCGGTGGTGGATCCGGATGAGTGCTGTGCTGCCGAGACCGGAGCGTTGGTCGTCTGTTGGCTGGAGGTGAAGGCAGAGACCCGGAGAGACGATCGGAGCCCGGGGGCACCTAACACGTCGAGAGCGGACATAGGGGTGCACGGAGACGATCAGGTGCGGTGGCCGGGGCAGGCGAGCAGGCACAGCTATCCCGGCGGTCGCGACGGACCGTAGACAACAAGCCTTCGCGTCAGCAAGTAAGCCTCTTCTGGTGGCGAGGTGCGGCAGTGGGCGCCCTGGGTCGGGCTCCTGGAACGGCTATCTTGTGGTTGAAGCAGTGAGGGAGTAGCGGGGGCACTGGAGCTCCAAGATAGACAGTAAACCTGTGGCGAACTCAGCCTAACTGCCCCTACAGCCACGGGCAAACGAATTCGGGTCCTAATCAACAGAGGCTGGGGGCCCCTTGGCGGACGGATGCTAATTGAGAACTGTGGTGAGTTCGAAGGGAAGGTACCAAGGGCAGACATTGGAAGTCATGGATTGCGAGCGAGGCTCGGGTCGCCAGCCGCCTGTCTGAGCCTGGGGAGCGGGGGGTGTGAGGTCGGTGGGCCCCGGAGGACGACTCCTTGTGGAAGGGAGGCCCCCCTCCCCCAGTGGCGAGGGACAAGAGACACGAGGAACACAAGAAGTGACCCGAAGACTGCTCTACCAACCATAGACTATGACCAGAGGCGGGAGCGGCGGCGGAGCCTCGAAACAAGGGACTATTGATAAATTCACTGGCCCGAGTGGAAACTCTGGAGCTTCGGGAAGCCACCAGGCCCAGGGGCCAGACAATGCAGCTCTCCTGGCGGCGATCACCCAATCTAGGGACATGTTAGATGCCAAAATAGGGGCCGTTGGGGCTGATATCACTTTGCTGCGCCAAGACTTGCGGAATGCGGTGGCCCGCATTACTGAAGCAGAAGCCCGGATCTCTGGAGTGGAGGATGATATGGTGATGTTAAAGAAAAAAGTAGCCAGCATGGAAGGCATACAGAGAGGCCTGGCGCTCCGGGCAGAGGATGCCGAAGGACGGGCTCGGCGCAATAACTTACGCTTTGTCGGCTTTCCGGAAGCCTGTGAAAAGGGCAACATGGAAGCCTTTCTCACCGAGTGGTTGGAGGGCTGGCTCCCACCGGAATCCCTCTCCCGCTGCTTTGTCATTGAACGGGCCCACAGAGCGCTAACTTAGAAGCCGCCGGTTGGCGAATGCCCACGGCCGGTAATAGCCAAGCTGCTCAATTATCATGACCGAGACACGATCCTGAAACAAGCCCGGTTGAAAGAGCCCCTTATGTGGGACAATCAGCGGATCTTGATATTCCCGGACTATACAAGACTGGTGCAGCAGCAGCGGCAGTCCTTCACAGCAGCCAAAGCCCGCCTGCGAAACCTTAAGATCCAATATGCCCTACTTTACCCGGCTCGTCTACGGGTGGTCTATCAGTCCCGCACTCTATTTTTTAACTCTCCTGAAGAGGTGTTCACCTGGACAGATGAGACAGTACGAGTTAGACCACATACTCCGCCGACCCGAGACTCGGATTCATCCTCCTCAGCAGTGCCGACGCGGACGCCCCGACGCTCACGAAGCAGAAGTAACTGGAGATCTCGCTCATCGAAACGCTCCCCAACTAAAAGCGGGAGCACAGAGGGGACCAATCCTCCAGACTCTCCGAAAGTGGCTCCATGAGGAGTGAAGGGACACAGGTTACCTGTTCGATTTCCATACCACAGTATAGGCTGAGTAGCAGATGTCGAAGGCCTAGCTAGAGATGCTGTACGCCTACAGTAGCACTAATACTAGCAGACAAACTGTAGACTCACAGCCACGGGATGCGGGTTGGGTGGGGAGGGACGGACTAAAAGCCGGACATGTGCCTCAGATTTGGGGAGGTTTGCTCTTCTAGGGGGTCAGTTGGGAAGTTTTGGGGCTGTTGGTGGGGTTTCGTTGGCATAGACGGTCACAAGTCTCCAGTTGGGGGCTGGAGAGGTTTTATACCGCGACAGGTACTTCAATGTTGCTGAGGTATAGGGAGGGGGGAGTTGGGGACGAACTGGGGGAATGATGGCTGAGTTTGGGGACGTGGGGGGGAAGGGAGTTGGGGGGGTCGGGGGCTAAGGGGTGGGGGGTGGGAGTTGTTTTGCACATGGTTGTCTCGAATGATGCTGTTGGGGTGCCCAAGCTCAATGTGCCCATTGCTGCATGCACTATTGCGTTTACGCCTAGATGGGGGCTGAGAACATCGAGCAGAAACCTACTAGAGCCTTAATGAAGGTGATGAGTTGGAATGTACGGGGCATGCTTGACAAGATTAAGAGAGGTGCTGTGCTGAGGCTGGGGAAGAGAGAGAAGGTGGATGTCCTACTGTTGCAGGAAACACACTTACTAGGCAACAAAGCGCTGGGCCTGCAGAGATATGGCTATGACCAGGTCTATCACGTGGGATTTGTGAGAGGGTCTCGGGGGTGGCGATCTTGATGCATCGCAGATTATCCTATACCCACACGAGACAGTGGACAGACCCACAGGGTCGATATGTTTTCATACAAGGGATGGTGGGTACGGAGTCAGTAATAATTGGGAGTGTATACGCCCCGCCCCCACTACAGTGGGCACTGATTGAGAAACTGTTCGCAATATGGTGTAGTGTAGTTCCTATTATCCCAATAGGCTCTGCGCATTGGAATAATATCTTCAATAGTATAGACCTAGGGCAGAGGTTAACTAGGTCTTCTACCGACGATATTAGACTTAAAGTTTTGTGTTTGCCAGCTAGCTCAGAGTTCACTAGAAACTTTCTCGAATAGGCAAGGAGGATTTTAACCTCCCTGGGTAGACAAGAAGGGATTTAGTTTCTGACAACCATAGAACATGACAACTTTGCTCTCCCCTAATCAAGAGTGTATCTCTAGAGTCGTGTGAAAACAATAGACAACTTATTTTACTCAGTCAGTACGTGCATTCTTAGTTTCACCAGTTTGTAGAGAAATAAGAGATGGGCGTGGTTCAATAAAAGATGTTATTTATTGATCAGTCTCTTTTCTCATACAAGAGAAATGAATCGCTATTATTGCAATACTTATAGTTAAGTAAAGTGCATACAGTAGAGACAGAATTATAAAATAATACTGCAAAAGCATTGATATGGTTTCTGAGCCATATGATACTTTAAAATGGATAAAATAGATATATACATATATACATTTGACTAATCGTACTCAACTGGTGCTTCTTACCACGCCTACCCCAATGTACCTGACCTAAGCCTAATACGTGGGCGGGAGTAGATAAGTAGCAGTTTAAGTTAAGTTTGTTTTGCCAAGGGACTGACTCGAGAATTCTCTGCAAGGGGTTATTCAGTTCTGTACCTGAGATCTAGAATGATGGAGGGCTGGTATCTCTTATCCCAGGTCTTGATATTCCAGCTGCCTGCGAGGGCTGCTTGGAAGCGCCGGAGCTGGATTTCTCGGCAGGAGAAAGGCAGCGTCTCGTCCTCAGCGCGTCAGGAAGGCGGGGCAGCGTCTGTGGGCTTCGCTCTCTGCTGGGCTCCTCAGCACGTCTCGCTGCTCCGATCTCGTCACCACCGCATGTGTTTGCTTAAGGCAATGTCGGTAATATTTATACCTGAAAGGTGCCGAGATTGACGTAAGGATGGACATATATACTTCAATAAGGATGTCATATGAACGGGCTCGTTCGCACATTCTTTTGCTGAAGTTCTCGGTGAAATCAAAACAATGGCTATGGGAATTTCCCAGGTCGCTGTAGGTTTGATTTGTTTTGAGAACTCCGTATGCCTTATCAGGGGCTGGAGGAATATCGCTTGTCTAATTAGATGGCATGCGTTATGACCTAATCAGATAACGAGCTTCTGTGCCGTGGTGTGGCTTAATCAGATAACGGTTTTTGCACCATTGGATGGCTGCTAGTTAATTATTAACCAAACCAGGGTAAGGAATAGGGGAATCGATACAGTACCTATAGGAATACATCACACCCACTCCACGTAGACTATGTCCATATTTACAAATCTAGGCATAGTGAATATCAGTAGCATTTGTGTATACCGTACCACCCCAAAAATACATTTATATGCATTCCGGAAATTGGATTTTTCTTAGAATATATGAAACACAACCACATATACTGCCACGTATACTATTTGCACAAGCTGTCTAATAATGCTAAACATATAATGCATATTTTAAATTCAGCATGAATAAATGCAAAAACTACACATGAAATGGCTCTTAATACAGAAAAAAAAATGCGAGACCATTTCATCACAATCATAAAGTTATGTATAATAGTACTAGAGGATAGCGAATGTCTCGTGACTACCTAAAATAGAAATTTAGTTCTCTAAGAATAATGTCTACTTTAAGCAGAAGATAAGTGACCCAAAAATCGTAAATATTTTGGAATTGGGGAAAAGTTCTTGCAGTCTGAAAAAATGAACAGAAAAATTTTTCATATCGCTTTTCTTTAAAAAGTTGAAGGCCAAAATCAGGATGTGGGGAACTCCAAGTGCTAGTTTGCTCAAAGTTATTCCTGCTGCTCTGGTGGAAACATCATATCATTTAGACTGTTGAAAAAACTGTCAACAGCTTCTTGCGTAAGTTCCACTAATTCGGAAAAAGATGTTACCATGCATTCATGAGCTTGAGCATGATTGCCTCCATTGATGTTTTGATCAGCATAGCTGACTGAAGGTCGTACCTGATCGATGCTGCTTTCATCTTGTACTTCACTACCCTTCAATCGTAGTGGTGAAGACTCCACGAATGCCGTCATCAGGATTGGTAGCCGCTGGGGACAGCACAATGCATGAGCCGTTACCGGACCCAACAAGGTATCTGCATCCATTGGCACATCCGATTGTAGTGCCAGACAGGTGTCCAACACGCATTCTTCGCCGCATAGCAAGCATCTTAATACAGGCATAACACAATTTTGCCACATTGGTCTAAATGAAAGAAACCAAGTCATGTTCAGGTCTCTAAGCCGGGATAGTCCAAGGATTTTAGTCACCCTGTCCCGGTAGCCAATGGCTAGGATCATTTCTTCCCTTGTCGCAGGTGTTTTGTCTGTGACACGGTTTGCCATAGCGAAATAACAGGATCAAAAATAGAATACCCGCTACTAGTCCTAAAAGGAGAGGGAGTCTGCCAAAAATGGAATGGACAAAGTCTGGAAAAATACCCAGGATGGCTTTGAATGGAGTTAAAGCACCCGAAAACACTGCTTTAAATACACTGGAGATCCCGGTGGTATCAGAAATATTTAAGATTTTATTCAGTATTTCTGCGAAATGTATGGGGGAATTAGTTGATAACAATGAATGAATCTCTTCTGTTGTCCTTGCAACTTGGATATCATACGTTTCTTTTGATGACGTGAGCCTCGTCGGCGTCTGTAGGAGCACAGTTTTCATTCTGCTTAGAGTATCTATTCGAATAGAAGCAATTTTCAAATCGGGCCATAACCTTGCCTCCCTGTCTACAGAGTCGCTGGGGAACAATACATGTTCACAGCACATGACCTTCCTAGTCACATTTATGAGATAAGGTTTTCCGGGCAGCAAACTACAACATCTGCGATCTACAATTAGAATGTAACTCCCGTTCGAGAGTCTCCTAAAGAATGGTTCTATTCGTGTTGCAGGTGTGCCTAGCTGGTAACATGAAAGGTTATTTGAAGTCCCTTCACAGGCTCCGTGCAAACTAAGGGGCATATTATCAAGGGGGTTTATCTCCGCTTTTTTGGCTTTAAAAGCCAAGAAAGCGGAGATAAAATTATCTCCCTATTACCAAGCTGTCGCTAACACCAGTTAGCGACAGCTAATAGGAGATAGCGACCATCTTGGGCCCCGCTTTGCATGTCAGTGATATTTATCACTAATGACATGCAAAGTGGGCGTGCCAAGATGTTAGCGACTGGAAACAGTTGCTAACATCGCTATCTCCTATTACCAACTTTTGGAGATATTCGCGCTAAGCGCGAATATCTCCAAAAGCTAACACCTGCCCTGAGCAGTTCTTAGCCATGTTAACCAATGGGAGGTGGATAACATGGCTAAGAGCATTTGCTCGATAATGCATGAATATCGCTGACTTTTCAGCGATATTCATGCATTGCGGCCGTTTTTTATCGCATTTGCGATAAACCTTGCTAATAGCAAGGTTTATCTGCGATAAAAATTGCCGATTTGCGTCGATAATGTTTGTCTCTAAACAAGTTAGAGACAAAAATTATCTCTATTGGTTGGTAATATGCCCCTAATACCCTGACACAGAAGTGTACCGCTCAGTGATCTTGCACAATTATCGCCACTGAGAAACACTTTCTGGCCTTTATTGCTGACACATTCGTGTGTATAGGGCAAGTTCCATATTGACTTAATGTACCTTTACCCAACCTTTCATACTGGCCTGCCGGTATATATTTTTGGCAGAATTGAAACTGGAAAGTAGTTATCGGAATATTTATTATTCCATGTATTATCCATTCAATGACAGGTCATTCTGACATTGTCAATGGTAATCTCTCAAGTTTTTCAATGCTCAGAATTGTATAGTCAGCACCCTTCTGTGCCAAACTGATTTGTTTATCAGTGAGATTAAAGATATTAAATAATGACGTTGTGTTGATTAAACGCCAAGGCACATAGCCAGAACGCAAATTTTGTAACGTCCAGCCTAGCTGTACAATAGAACGCAAGTGGGACTGACCGTGTTGTAACATCAGTAAGTCTTGCGATATTATATCGATTGCTGAAGACACAATGCTGTCCAGAGAATATATTCTGGAGGACAGAGTCATTAACCCATTGTCCACAACAGAAAGTGATCTTTCCAAATTAATACGGTCAATTTCCCGTATTTTTTCTGCTGTCTCAATTTGAGTTACTTTCCAAATTTCGTTATAAGCTGCATATATAGAGGTCGCTATGAAACGTTTTTGACGCTGTTTGCGTGGTCCCATTATGAAATCACGCAAGTCAGCACCTTCTGTAAGTAAAGTTAGGTGTTGCTTAATTTCAGCCAGTGTGGACGTTTGTAGCCATTGAAGGCAGAGCTTGCCCACGCTATAGGTTGTTACTATTCCTGGATGTTGTCTTTGGGAATATCTAGGGTCTGGCCTAGTCAATGTGAACCCCTGTTCTTTGTTCAGGAATCTGTCTTGACAGTTGTTTGTATCTGTGGGCCGGATCAACCATTTTTTCCATTCAGGATGTGTTCTGTTTTGGTTTAATATATGGTTTACGTCTATCTCAACATCTATAGAGCTATTACTGTTCACTGTTGGCTTTGGAATAGACGGTTTGTTCAAATCTTTGATTTTGGCTAAGCCAAGACAGGTAGTTTGTTGAATAGTGTCATTCAAAAATATAATTTGTTCTGGGATCATGCAGGCTCTAAACAATGATTCTATACCCTGTACTTGCCAATCTCTTGTACCCCAAACAGTTTTTGCTTCAATATTATTGTTCCAGAAGTCAAACCCAAATGTATTCATTTGTTCAAAGAATGAATCGGAATATATCAATTTTGTGTTTGTAAGCATGGTCTTCATACCTGTCTTATTTGCCAATTTGAAATAAAATGTTTCTGCATTACTTGTGTTAAACCCTGAAAAGTATGAATATTTATCATAAAATGTTTTTGAGCTATCTTTTGGAGGAGTAGCACAATGCTCCCATTGGTTATAATTTAAAACATTTCTAGGTTGAGCAGATTTATGTAGATAATGGTTACCATAATGGTTGTAGCAGAACATCTGATCATAATTAGACGAACCCTGCAAATAATCATGTTCTGTGAATTTAGCAGACATAACAAGATCAGACATCATATCATTGATACTTTCAAAGTCCCAATCATCTGCAAATGAGCTCGGTTTTACAAAGTCACTCAATGAGATCTTGAATTGGTGAGGATACTTCAGGATTTCAACCGGACCATAGATTTCATAATCAGTTTTGTCCCATGCTACACCGCCTGGTATGGGATTGGCTGTGAAGTTTACTGAAGAAAGTTCTCTTTTCTCGATGTGTGAAGATGTGTGTGGTTTAAGGACCAAGTTGATTTTCTGGCTTGCTGTGTCCATTTTAGCATATTTCCCCTCAATGAAATGTCCCAAACATAGTACTAGGATGAGCCAAAGAATGAGGATAAATTCACCGAATGCCACCCAAAATTCAATCCATGGAGAGATCAGATAGGTTTCTTTCAGCTGTTGAAAAAGTTCCTTAGCTTTGTCTTTAAAAGTTTTTGTTGACGGCTGTTTTTTTGCTTCACTCAGGTCTTCAGATGAATCATCGAAGTTGATGAAGTAGCCGGATGCTGTTCTGTCAATTGTTCCAATTGTTTTTGGATTTTGCTTTCTTTCATTAGCAACGTCTGCAGTTACATCATCATAGGTTGTTGTTTCTTGATGAAAAGTTTTAATTTGGGTTTTAAGAGGTTCACGTTCCATTGCTTTGTTGCATAGTCCTTGCTGATTCACTGTAGATTTCCCAAATGTGATCAGTCTTCCATTTTGAGCCTCTGTATTCGTAGCAAACATCGGTGTCCTGCTACTTCTTGGGAGTCCACTTGGCCTACTGTTTGTTATCGGCCACATGATTGTGGTTTAACCAGGTCGATGGATACAACTCGGTTCTCCTTTTTACCAGCAAGGGGCGGTAGTACTACTGATCTTGTCCCGTTGACAGACAAGACAGGAACTGCTTTTCTGTAAGAAGGCCAGAATTCCTTCTTTACCGCGATCTTTTCTCTGACTAGATCCCCGACTTTTGGAATCCAGACAGGCCTTGCTGGGACAGGTGGTTTCTCTTCAGTGGTTGTTGGCTGTTGTTTCAGTTTTATGTTGCTCAGGTCTTTTCTTGTTTCATTTAAGTCCTGCAAAATAGCCAAACGATCTTTGATATCAAAGCTTTTGTCTTTAACCACTGAAGTCTGACTATCAAGATCTTTGATTATCATTCTAGTCCCGAACAATAGTTCGTACGGACTGAACCCTTTCAGAGAATTCCTTGGCAGGTTATTTAGACTACGTTGGACACTTATTAGATGTTTGACCCACCCAGCACCCAAACCTAATACCTTTTCCGTTATAGATTGCTTTATGTCTTGGTTTTTTCTTTACACCATCCCGTATCCCTCAGGAAGGAAGTGAGAAGAGTCCCGCTATGCTATGCTCATTTGGCCATGCTTCCCCATAAGCTTGAAGGCTAAAAGGAATACATTAGTCAAAACGTAGCATGCTCCTAGCGTATATGCCATTATAGACTCGCAAATGCTTGTATAACAGTCCAGACGTCAGCCGAGCGCTGGGGTCTACATTACAAGTGAAAATTAGTCTTTTTATGTTAATATAACGCTTTTTTTTTTTAATGATGGGGGCTTTCCTTATTGTTGTTGTTTATCTGGAGTGAAATGCCAGGGCAATAGTCCTCCCCGCTCGCCACTGCGATCTCTATTGCAGTCTGGGCAGTTTTTTACAAAAATGTGATGATGCAGGCTCATGCCTGGCCACCAGTACACTGATTGTAATTCTTCCAGAGAATCTTTTTGTTTAAGGTGTCTGAGACCCTCACCCATATGTGTGTCTGCTATTAACAAGCCTCTCCTGTCCGTGTTTGGAATCACTCTATCCCCCACTCCAGGGATTCGAGCAAAAGGGACTGAGTTTGCATCGATTATGTATGTATAATTGAGTGGATAATTGATCGGTAGCGCCGAGCAGTCGCCTTTTGATGATGTTTTTACCGCCAGCACAGTTTCACCGTCAATGTGTTTTTCTGTATGCTTTTTTGTAGCTACGGAAGCCGGTTTAGTTGCTACCGCTGTGGCTGTCTCAGCCAATGAATTCCCTGCAACGTGAACGCCATCACGCTAATGACTCAGTGAATGTATCACGTGAGTTTTTGGTAGTTCTTTCTGTAAAAGAGCTACTTGTTCCCAAAGCACTTTTTGCTTTATTGTTGCACCTGTGTCATCTTTGTAATCGTTTTGAATCCATTTCTTTAAATCGTTATTGTACGTTTTGACGCAGTAATACGAATCGCACACAATAAGTGTCGGGAATTCGCGATCGGCATTATCTAGCGCCATTTTTAATGAAATTATTTCCGTTTGTTGTTCTGAATTATTTTCCACTGAGTGTGTTTTTGTAAGTAGAGGTCTTAATTTACCTCCGCGCCACACTTCTTTTACAATTTCGCATGTGGCGTTGTAAGCCAGTTCTCTCCAAACTGAGGGTTGAGCATGTCCGTCTGTATATATTACACAGGCGTACTGTCGTAAAGGCAGAATGTCGATTGGCAGAGGGTATTCTCTCTCATATTCTAGATATTTTAATTCTTTCATTTCCGGGTCAAAATAGTATTTTACTTTGTCTGTAGCAACAGAATTTACCCATTGTATCCATTCTGGATTTAGTGCAGTTGTCGGTAAATTACATGGTGTTGTTAATGCTTCAAAAGATGATTCTGCTGTTCTGACTGTAACCTGTCTACCATCTGCTTGGTATTTTTCCTTTGCTACAGCTGTCTGAACCGCATGAACAATGTTTTCCTTAATGCTGAACCTTTTTTCAGCTTCTGTGTACAAATGTGATTTGTATGCTATTGGTACCTTCTCTCCCTCATTAGAGGTCAGGTATGTGAATCCGCATCTTCCTGGGATGACTCGAATCACAAGGTTGCGTGTGTTGTCACGTGTTTGTAATTTTGTTTTAACTAACATATCTGTTTGTAAAGATCTCAAAATTTCTGTGTGTTTTTGAGTCCAATTGATTCTTTTAAAATCTGGTTTTATTAGATCATAGAGAGGTTTAATTCTCTCTGCATAATTTATAATGTAAGTTCTACCGAAATTCAGGAAGCCTAGAATTGATTGTAGGTTTTTTAGTGTTCTGGGTGCTTGGATTACAGCACATTTCTCTAGGAAATTGTCAGCCAGGCTTTTGCCTTCACTTGATAGTTCATATCCCAAAAATAGGACTGTTAGATGGGCAATTCTTGACTTCTTAAAGTTGAATTTGTAACCCTCTGCTGCGAACCCAAGTATTATGGTGTTCACTCTCTTCAAGTGAGTATCCAAGTCATCGTCTGTTAGATAGATGTCGTCGACATAAGATAATGCCTCGTCATCATAGGTTTGTAGTAACTCTGTTACCCTCGCTGAGAATAATCCTGGGCTGTTCTTGAACCCCTGGGGCAAACGACAGGAATTCTTTTGCGTGCCATTTATTTAGAACGCCGTCAAATATCTGCTCTCTGGTGCTATATTTTGACAAAAGAAACCATTAGAAATGTCTAAGGTTGTTTTGTATTTTTTGCGCACTATGTTATTCATTAGTGCAGCACTGTGCGAGTTTTGTACTGCAAATGTTTTGCAACATGAGTTAAGGTGTCTGTAGTCCAAAACAAGACGATATGAATTGTCTGGCTTGGAGACAGGAAACAAAGGGTTGTTCATTTGTGAGGTGCAAGTTTCAATCACCCCCTGGTATTCAAGTTGATCTAGGATCTCTTTTACCTGTTTTTTAGCTTCTTGCTTAATCGGGTACTGCCTCTGGGCAGTAGGTTGTGATTTTAACTGGATTTTGTGAGGAGGAGAGTCCTCATCCCATCCCACATGATTTTTATATAAGGCAGGGGCTTGAGCTACTGCCCACTTTCTTGCAAGTGTATATTTTTTATGAATTGGAATATGGTTTTTGAAGGCAGGCATAATTATTTCTTCGCCATATGGGCACTCCCTGACAAACTCTGGAGGCAGTCTTGTTCAGCTAGAAGGATGTCATAGCCCTAGGACAAATTGTCCCAAAATAGTCCCCTTATTTTTCTAGTCTTATCCCCCTCTATACGCAATGTTATTTCATATATTTTATGAGGTTTGCTAACTCTGGTATCTGCAGTTTCCACCTGAATGTTAATGCATGGCAGATGGCGGAACCTTCATAGGAATGCACCTGATCCGAGATAGCCTCAATAGTGAATTTGCCCCTTTCTTATTAATTGAAGAGGAATTATGTGCACACCGATTGAACACCCGCCAACACAATGTCAGTCCTAAACAGAACTACAACATGTCATGAAAAAAGCACAGGTGCACCATATATCAAAATTGTACTACATTAGTGATAACATGATGAAGCACAAATGGTGAAGTCCAGAAGTCTTGTTTTGTTTGATTCTTTATTTTTCATACAAAAGAGAACAGCCGACGCGTTTCGTCCCGTGACGGGACTTCTTCAGGGCAAAGAAAAACTTTCCTGGCGTCAAAGAAGATCATATATTGGACGACCGATGGTGAGTGAATATATTCAAGGATGCAAAAAGAATTAACTATTAGGATGCCTGGAGGTGTGTATATAATGTAGATCCTCCAAGGATGTAGAGCAGTCGAGCTTAAAGTCGTCACTGTCACACGTGGGGTTCTGTAAAAGGAATACAGTCCTGCAGTATTTTCGTGCACGTAAGCTTGAAGAATTGACTAGGTATATTTATAAATGAAGAGTCACCTGTCATCAATATGTGAGACAGAGAGTCTCTCAGGTGCACCATCAAAGGGGTGTGCACCTGTGCTTACATGATCGACTACTTAGAATAATTGTGCACGAGTTTCAGAGAATCTCTTCTTGACACCCCGTCAAATTTCACGAGGAAGAGATGTGAAGTAAGTCAGAACCCGTATCCTGCTCGCCGTCAGTACGTATAGCACCTGATCATCAGTAGTACAATTTTGATATATGGTGCACCTGTGCTTTTTTCATTCCACCTGAATGTATTCATTCGTGTCCACTGTCTCCAGATGATTCATAAGGACTTTGCGAGCTATGCTGACTTCTGCTGCGCTGTCTAGCATTGTCTGAGCCCATTCTCCGTTTTTCAGCTGTGTCCTCAGTATTCTCGGCATTATTGATTACTTTAATACTGGCTACCTTCTTTTTTGGAAATTGTAATTTTTTATTCAGATGAGCAGGTTCTTTGTCTTTGGACTTGACGTGCTCTTTCCTTTGTTCTGATCGTCCTCTTCTTTCCGATTTCTGCGAGGAAGTCTGAAAAGATTGAGAGGGACGTGTATCAATATCTTGATATCTATCAGGTTTCTTTATATTATCCCTATTTCTAAGGTTGTATTTTTTCACAGAGGGCTCCCGTTGGGGAGATTTGCGTCCTTGGTCGGGAGATCTTTCTCTCTGCCAAGGAGACCTTCCTCTGGACTGGAATCTTTTTTCTTTAGGATTGGATTGTTTATTTCCATCCCAGCTCTTTTTTTGATTATTTAAATTATTTTTTATAAATACCTTTTCAGGACTTTCAACTAGTTGGGGTTTCACTGGTATTCCACCCAAACTATCTCTTCCTAGTTCTTCATAGGATTTTTCTATGATTCTGGCAATTTCAAATGGTTGGTCTGCTATATCTGTCTCTTTTAACCTCTGGCGAATCGCCACATTTGCTGCTTCTCCCTTTATGTTGGTTAATAATATTGCGGAGACCTGCTTGAAATCTTTCAGTAATTTCATACCAAGAGTTAAGGTGGGCTCTGGACCGTATTCATCTTGAATCTGTTTTAGCACATCTGGTATTACTGACATGGATGGTACACCATGTGTTTTTGTGTAAATGGAAGCAAAGACTGTTCCCCAAGTGTCACAGTCCTCCACATGTGGTGCGATTCCCATTGGAAGACAGATAGTCAGAATCCTATGTTTCTCAACAGGGGTGGTATCTGGAAACACCGCCTCTCTTTGAGTGATTTTTTGTGCTAGCCAGAAAGGAATTTGTTCCCGTTTTGCGGGTACCTTACCTAGACAGGACTGTATGTTCTGTGGTGTAATTTTATTTGTGTTCCCCTGATGACTGGTCAGCTGTGGAATTTTAATTGCTGGTTGGATTGTTGAAGTCCGCATTACATATTGAACTAATTGTCTATGTATTTTTATTAATTGTTTTAGCTGTGTTAAAAGCTCTGGTGCAGGCATTTCTTCAATGTCTGGATGTGGTGTATATCCGGCTAGGACCGGCCACGTTGCTCCTGGTCTACCTAGTGGACCGAGCCTGGTGATGTGATTATTATGTTTTAGGGCGCCATTAAACAAGAGCAGGTGCTCTTGGAATTTGAGTGGTATTTCCACTTCCTCGAAAGGAGTGTACTCACTAGGAGGTTCCTCTATTTTGTAACAGTGGAAGTCCTTTGTTACAGCGTTTGCTGCTGGTAAGTTTATCCATGAATAGAATACCTCTGTCTGCCGATATTCGTGTGCCTCAATTACGAATTTGACTGTACCACCTCTTGGTGTCAGTCCATTTTCTATAAGTTTTAGGGTTATAGATTTCCTTATGTTGACCGGGATGAGTATTGCATTTGGGTCATTTTCCAGCAGAGTATTGTCTGCTTCTAGGAGTTCAGCTGCTAGTCTAGCTGTCTCCCTTTCTTCTTCAGTTTCTGACATACTATTGTCAAGAAGATTATTTTATTTATTTGCAGATCAGGTTTCTATGGAAACAAAGATTAGATGCACAATATTTTGGAACAGTGTATCCTTCAACGTTGAATAAACCAAGAACCATACATAGGAGTCTCCTCCTGCGAGGTTTGGCGGATATGACCTTTCACCCACTCCAGACGTCTTTGGAGTATTATGGGAAAAAAGGGGTTCTGTGTGAAAAAGCACGACTGAGTTACTCTAATGTCTTGCGTTAGTTTTATCGCCTATCCAAACGTTGGGCGCCATGTAGTGTAGTTCCTATTATCCCAATAGGCTCTGCGCATTGGAATAATATCTTCAATAGTATAGACCTAGGGCAGAGGTTAACTAGGTCTTCTACCGACGATATTAGACTTAAAGTTTTGTGTTTGCCAGCTAGCTCAGAGTTCACTAGAAACTTTCTCGAATAGGCAAGGAGGATTTTAACCTCCCTGGGTAGACAAGAAGGGATTTAGTTTCTGACAACCATAGAACATGACAACTTTGCTCTCCCCTAATCAAGAGTGTATCTCTAGAGTCGTGTGAAAACAATAGACAACTTATTTTACTCAGTCAGTACGTGCATTCTTAGTTTCACCAGTTTGTAGAGAAATAAGAGATGGGCATGGTTCAATAAAAGATGTTATTTATTGATCAGTCTCTTTTCTCATACAAGAGAAATGAATCGCTATTATTGCAATACTTATAGTTAAGTAAAGTGCATACAGTAGAGACAGAATTATAAAATAATACTGCAAAAGCATTGATATGGTTTCTGAGCCATATGATACTTTAAAATGGATAAAATAGATATATACATATATACATTTGACTAATCGTACTCAACTGGTGCTTCTAACCACGCCTACCCCAATGTACCTGACCTAAGCCTAATACGTGGGCGGGAGTAGATAAGTAGCAGTTTAAGTTAAGTTTGTTTTGCCAAGGGACTGACTCGAGAATTCTCTGCAAGGGGTTATTCAGTTCTGTACCTGAGATCTAGAATGATGGAGGGCTGGTATCTCTTATCCCAGGTCTTGATATTCCAGCTGCCTGCGAGGGCTGCTTGGAAGCGCCGGAGCTGGATTTCTCGGCAGGAGAAAGGCAGCGTCTCGTCCTCAGCGCGTCAGGAAGGCGGGGCAGCGTCTGTGGGCTTCGTTCTCTGCTGGGCTCCTCAGCACGTCTCGCTGCTCCGATCTCGTCACCACCGCATGTGTTTGCTTAAGGCAATGTCGGTAATATTTATACCTGAAAGGTGCCGAGATTGACGTAAGGATGGACATATATACGTCAATAAGGATGTCATATGAACGGGCTCGTTCGCACATTCTTTTGCTGAAGTTCTCGGTGAAATCAAAACAATGGCTATGGGAATTTCCCAGGTCGCTGTAGGTTTGATTTGTTTTGAGAACTCCGTATGCCTTATCAGGGGCTGGAGGAATATCGCTTGTCTAATTAGATGGCATGCGTTATGACCTAATCAGATAACGCGCTTCTGTGCCGTGGTGTGGCTTAATCAGATAACGGTTTTTGCACCGTTGGATGGCTGCTAGTTAATTATTAACCAAACCAGGGTCAGGAATAGGGGAATCGATACAGTACCTATAGGAATACATCACAATGGGCTGAGATTCCGGAGGGACTTGCAGTGATCGGAGGTGACTGGAACGATGTCATGCACTGCCGCCTCGATCGTTTCAGGCTTAGGGGCGACCCCACTGCAGATACTCCCACTAAACTGAATGATATGGTGCGAGGCATGGATTGGGTGGACACATGGCGATACCTTCACACTCATGAATGGGAATATACCTATGTTTCAGTGGTTTACAACTCGTTTTTGAGACTTGACTGTGTTTTTGTCCCAACCGCTGTTGTGAACAGGGTTGCTTTGGCATCCATCCTGCCGTGTGGTCTGTCGGATCATTTCCCAGTGGTAATAGAAGTCACCTTAGACAAAGGGAGACAGCCTTTTCGGTGGCGCCTCTCCACTTGGAACTTGCAGCAGGAGGCCTACCAACGTCATATGGAGGTGGCCATTGCTCGCTACTGGGAAGAGAATTCGGGTACCGTGTCGGACGTACGGACGGTCTGGGAGGCCCTGAAGCCCACACTTCGTGGGGTAGATATAGCCTGGTGTGCAGCAGCGCGCCGAAAGCGGAAAGAAGAGCTAGTGAAGGCTGCAGCGACAGTGGAACTGCTGGAGACTCAATGTGGGGCTGCGAGTCACCAGGAGGGAGTTGGGCAGCTATTATTGACGCAGCAATCTTATGCGTCTCTACTGTTCGATGAGGCTCGACAAGTCTGGCTGGCGACAAGGAGTAGAATATATCAATGGGGCGACAAGTCCAGTACAATGCTCCATAGGCTCTGTCAGAATGAGTTTCGGGCACAGGAGTTTCCGGGTCTCAAAGATGACACTGGGGCCTCCATTTCAGCCCCGAGGGAGCTGGCGGATAGCTTAGCTCGCTACCTTGCGGCCCAATATGCTCCACAGGACTCCCTCCCGGAGCTGGATGTTGACAAATTTATAACTGATCTTCCACCCGCGCTCCCGGACGACGTGCGAGAACGCCTCGAGGCCCCGTTGTCGGCTGAGGAGCTAGGTACAGCCCTGGGGGAGCTTAATACCGGTAAGGCCCCAGGGCCTAACGGATTTCCAAGCGAGTTCTTCAAACGTTATCATCTCCAGCTGGGGCTTCATTACAAGGCTGCCCTGGAGGCGGCGAGAAAAGATGGCCTTCTGCCAGCAGACTGGAGGCATGCAGAAATAGTCGTGTTCTCCAAAGCCGGTCGGCCCCTGGATCGTCACGAGTCCTACCGACCGATCTCCCTTTTAAACATTGAGGCCAAAATATACGCCAAGGGGCTCGTGAATCGATTACTCCCATATATCACGGAACTGATCCACCCAGATCAGGCCGGATTTATGCCCCACAGAGCGACAAGGCACAACATTAGACGCGCGCACGTGGCTGTAGAGGCGATGAGTAAGACCGGGGATCAGGCGGCGCTGTTATTGGCAGACATTGACAGGGCCTTTGACTCTCTGAGCTGGACCTATCTGTTTGCACTCCTTCCACGTCTCAATCTAGGGCCACATTTTCTGTCCTATGTTCGGCTACTATATACCGACCTGACGGCCTCAGTGAGGGTGGCGGGTGAGACGTCGACGGCCTTCCCAATAGGGCGAAGCACCAGACAGGGGTGCCCCCTCTCGCCATACCTATTTGCCCTAGCTATGGAGCCGTTAGCAGCATGGGTCCGGATAGATGCACAGCTGCGGGGCTTTGAATGGGAGGCAGGTCCCTCGGACAGAATCGCATTATATGCGGATGACGTTCTGTTCTTTCTTACAAATGTGAATTGGTCCGGGACACGGGTCCTAGATATATTGAGAATTTTTGGAGAAGTATTAGGACTGTACCTTAACCCGTGGAAGTCCACACTTTGGATGCTGGGTGACCTCTCTGAGATTGGGCCGTGGGCCTCGATACTACAATTGGCGGCTGGGGGTCTCAAGTACCTGGGGGTGTTCTTGACGGCATCGCCGGCTATTGCTTGGGGACGTAATATTGTCCCGGTGTGGGATATGGTACAGCAGGAGATGAAATGCTGGTCCCGTATGCCCCTCAATATCTATGGCAGGTCAGCTATATTCAAGATGGTTGCCCTCCCCCGCATGTTATACCAACTGCAGAATCACCCGTACCCGATCCCATCGCAATGGTTTTGACAGGTCAACTCCGCTCTAGGCCAGTTCTTGTGGGCCGGGGGTGTATCGCGAGTGGCCCTACGAACCTGTTTCTTGTCCACATATTGTGGGGGATTGGCAACGTCAGATATATTGTCTTATTACCAAGCATCACACCTTGTGGGCTTGAATGACTGGTGGTACAGTGGCAGGGGGTACCCGGCATACGCCCTTGAAAGGTATCTGATGGAACCGGACACCTTACACACTATTCTGTACTCAGCACGGCTGAGAAGGGGGCTGCCTAGAGCAACACAGGTGGTCTTTCAGCTCTGGCGACAATCATTTCGTCGTATGGGATGGTGGGGGAAGCTAACGAGTGAGACCCCACTCTGGCACAATGGGCAGTTGCCGGCACTGGTGTCGCTGCGGGGCTTCGGCGGTTGGGACTCGATAGGAATTTCTGCATTAGGCCATGTCCTGAAGGGTACCACGCTTAAATCTTTTCAAGAACTTAGCGATGAATACAGTATGCCCCGCACACAGTTCTTTAGATATCTACAATTAAGACATGCCCTTACACCCATTCTAGTGGGATTAGACACCTTGCCTGAATTTAGTCCGATAGAGGCGAAAGTGTTTATGGGGGACCTGGAGGAGAAGAAAATATCCTGTATCTATCAGACACTAGTTACACATTGCTCTTCTGACCTGCTGCGACTTAGGGATCGCTGGGTGAGAGATGTGGGGGAGCTGGAGGAAGAGGATTGGCGGGAAGCTTTCGAATCCCCCAGGGGAGCAGCTATAGCAGTACGCCTGCGCCTAATACAGTTTAAGTACTTACACCGTGCCTATTACACGAGAGAGAGACTGTGTAAGGCTGGCCTGATTGAGTCTCCGGCGTGTTTGCGATGTGGACATGAAATGGGCGACCTCCTACACACAGTGTGGGACTGCAGTGGCCTGTTGAGATTTTGGACTGGTGTGTGCGAATGTCTGTCAGAGGTGCTGGTATGGGACCTCCCCCGTACCTCAAAATGGGGCCTACTTCACGTGCTGGAAGGGGGGGGAGGTAACGTCTACAAAAGGCACCTGCTTCTACTGGGCCTCACTGTAGCAAAAAGAGATGTGGCGCAGGCCTGGAAAGACCCAAGGGCTCCCAAGGTGGTTGGGTGGAAAAAAGGACTTGACTTTTGCATGGGACTGGAACGACCGGTGTTCGAAGCTAGTGCCTGCCCCAAAAAACATTATAAGATATGGAAAAGGTGGGCGGATTACAGGGGCCTGTGGCTGGAGCCTCCAGCACCAATGGGAGGCGTGGAGGGGCAGGTGTGATGGGCATATGGAGGCAAAGATGCATACGCTGATCTACATACGATTAACCTGTGCAGTATCGGAGAGACATTGTGCAAGGGGAGGGAGGGGGAGGGAAGGGTTAGGGAGGTTGGGGAAAGGGGCGGGGGGTTGAAGGGATAAATCTTCTTAACGTTAAATAAATCGCTGATTATGATGTACTGCATTTGGTACTGCTCCTCCGGGGTACGGAGTGCTGTGTCTTCTACGCGATTTCTCAATAAAAAGAGTTTTGAAAAAAAAATATGGCAATTGTGTAATTAAGTTTTGATGTAAGTTGTGGGGTTTATATTGTAAAGGGTGGGAAGTAAATTCTTTTAAGTTCATTATTAAGTTGTTGTTTATTAAAATTAATTTATTAATGTAAAATTAGTAATGGAAATTGTCTAGTGCTTTTTAGGTGTGGGTTGTCTTGTTTATTGGGGTAGAGGTTGGAAAGCAAGTTATGTTTAATTAATTAATAATTAGTTGATTATCAATATTAATGTATAAATTGATAAATATTTATGGTAAGTGTTTATTGTTATTTGGTGTGTGTGTGTTTTGGTTTTATCGGGGTAACATTTAGGGAGTAAATTCATTTTTATTTGTTTTGAAAAATAAATGAACATTTTTTTAATTATGTTAATTATGGAGGTACATTTTTAAAAATAAATAAATGTGGGTTGTGAATTGTGTGGTGCTATAGGGTAGGAAATAAAAGATTACATTAATTTATAAATTAATGTTTTTGTTTCTAAAAAACTCCATTCAAATTAGTTTTTTGTTTTAAAAATATTTTTTGCAATGTTTTAAATAATCTTTTTAGGTTTTTGTTAGATCTTTTTAACATTCTAATTAGTTTCTATCTTTTGCAATATTTAAAACGTTTATATATGTTTTATTTTTTGTTTTTTTAAATCTTTTGTGCTGTTGTTAATTTATTTGCTTTTAATTTTGAAATAACTCCAGTGGAACTATTCATTTTGACCCATCCCGCTATCCAACACTTTCCCTGCTGATGCGCAAAGTGGATTGGGAATAGTCATTTTTACCTGTTCACTATCCAACACTTTCCCTATTGTTGCACTCACTGGAGTGGGAATAGAAATGTTTACTGCTCCGCTATAAAACACTATCTCTACTGTTGCACCCACCAGAGTTGGAATAGTTATTTTTACCCATCCGCTATCCAACATTTTCCCTACTCTTGCACCCACTGGAATGGGAATAGTCATGTTTTCCTCTCTGCTATCCAACACTTTTCCTGCTATCTTGCACTTTCCATACTGTTGCACTCACTGGAGTGGGAATACTAAATTTAACCCCTCCGCTATCCAACAGTTTGTTTACTATTGTACCTACTGGAGTGGGAATATTATGTTTTACCCCTCTGCTACCAACACTTTCCCTACTGTTGCACTTACTGGAGTGGTAATAGTAAGTTTTACCCCTCCGCTATCCAACACTTTCCCTACTGTTGCACTCCCTGTAGTGGGAATAGTAAATTGTACCCCTCTGCTATACAACACTTTCCCTACTGTTGTACTCAGTGGAGTGCAAAATGTAATTTTAAAGACTATTAAATATTTTAATGTTTTAATATATAACATAATGTTTTTTATTGGATTTTTATAAGTGTAAAATATATATATTTATTTGTACATTCTTGTATATTTATAAAATTATAAAATAAATTAAAATTATTAGTTTATTATTTGTTTTAAAGGAAATAGATATATAGTTTGCACATAAGGCAGAATATGACAATCAAGTTACAGGTACACATCAGAATCCTGCAGCACCTGAGGGCCATAGTCAATTCTGATTTGGCATATCCTGTAGCAGGACACTTCAAAGCAGTACATAACAACAAGTGTGTAGTGTCTAAAATATTTTGTGATCAGGGCAGTGCCACCATCAAGGAGAGGAGGCAATAGGGAAAAACTCCTTAGACAACTCGAGTCCAAATTTATATTGGAGCTTGACTCTAGAGCCCCTAATGGTTTAAACTAGGGAGAAGATCGCCATAATTTTCTCTAAGCACTCGCTAGTGATGAGTGAAGTTGTCAGTTTTGAAGATAGCTCATCTGTACATCTATAGCAGTGCACCTGTGCCTCTCTAATAAAATGTTCTTAATTTCTGATTTTTATTCTGTACTGATTTTTTTACTACCCAACACTAGCCACACTTAGGGGTCCATTAGGATGTCGGGCGGATTGCCTCCGACAGGGTGGCGGTGGCCGCCGCCACCCTGGCGGAGGCAATCCGCCCGACAAGCACTCTCGTTTTCCCCTCCACCAGATTAGGATGGCGGAGGGGACTGCGGCGGACGGAAATACCGTCCGCCGCTATACCGCCGCGGTCGCCTTGCGACCGCGGTGGTAATAGATTAATATGGTGGCGGTGTCCAATGGACACCGCCAGCCATATTACGATGGCACAAAGTAGAGGCCTTTCCTCGGCGGATGGATGTGTGAGATATATTTACGAAGCATGTATTCCTCTCCAAACTGTCCAGCACGCAAACGTCCATGAATCCCACTATGTCGGAAACGGAAGGAGTCATGTGTGGTGCCTAGGTATTTGGCCACAATATAACTGATTATGTATTTGGCATTGCACACAATCTGGATGTTCAGGGAATGGTAGCTTTTTCTATTCCTGAAGACTTATTCTGTAGCTGCCGGTGGTGTGATGGCAATATGGGTGCCATCAATGCAGCCAATCACATGGGGAAAACGTGCATTTGATAAAAATCCAGTTTTGTTTCTTGCAAGGCCTGTTGGGTGTTTGAAAAGTAGATGTGATGTTGAAGCCTGTTCAGCATTGCATCCAAAAAGGCATGAAAGAAGTGTAAAAGAGCACTCTGGGAAACCCCACCAACCTCTGCTATGATGCTTTAAAAAGACCCTGAAGCCAGAAGGAGCAGTGAGCACAATACCTGCACATGGGTAGGAATTGATTGTGTCCTGCCTGTTGGGTGCTCCAAAAAAGGTTTCAATTCATGTATGAGGTCCAAGATGGTGTGTGGGTGAAGTCTGTATTTATCATAGATGTCCTCTTCAGTCTGCTGGAACAGCGTGATGCACAGTCTGCATATTTGCTCCTGTCTCTGTCTCCTCTCTGCAAGTGCATGGACAGCAGCCTCCTGGCTATCAGGTATAGTCCAGCCATTTCGGAACTTTCCATTGCATTGTGGGTTCCTTTTTATACTTTCAATCTTGTTACCACCTGCATGTACATGGTGTTAATTGCGATCTAAAAATGCGAATTTCCAAAATTCGCAATTTGCGAATTTTTCATACATCTCTTTGCGATTTCTTGATTTGCGATTTCAGGTTTGCGAATTTCGCAAACAACACACCTCGCAAAAATAAGAAATCGCAAATATATTCCCAGAAAATGTGTTATCGCAACATAAGGAATAGCAATTTTTGCGATTACTTATATCGCGATGCGAATTCTTACATACATACCATTTCATTATTTTGCAGTCGCAAACGCTGTTTTTTTGCGATTCGCAGCGTTTGCGACTAAAAAATTGGTTGATACATCTGCCCCTAAGTGATTTGCAGAGAATCACAGGATGTTGAGCCCACACTGAGACTTGAACGGGATTCCCTTGCACCAACGTTGGCAGCTCTGGCCATTGCATCACATCCTCTCCCCACTTTCATCCTGCAGCACCTTAGGGCCATAGTCAATTCTGATTCGACATATCCTGTAGCTAGACACTTCAAAGCAGTACATAACAACAAGTGTGTAGTGTCTAAAATATTTTGTGATCAGGGCAGTGCCACCATCAAGGAGAGGAGGCAATAGGGAAAAACTCCTTAGACAACTCGAGTCCAAATTTATATTGGAGCTTGACTCTAGAGCCCCTAATGGTTTAAACTAGGGAGAAGATCTACATAATTTTCTCTAAGCCCTCGCTAGTGATGAGTGAAGTTGTCAGTTTTGAAGATAGCTCATCTGTACATCTATAGCAGTGCACCTGTGCCTCTCTAATAAAATGTTCATAATTTCTGATTTTTATTCTGTACTGATTTTTTTACTACCCAACACTAGCCACTCTTAGGGGTCCATTAGGATGTCGGGCGGATTGCCTCCGCCAGGGTGGCGGTGGCCACCGCCACCCTGGCGGAGGCAATCCGCCCGACAAGCACTCTCATTTTCCCCTCCGCCAGATTAGGATGGCGGAGGGGACAGCGGCGGACGGAAAGACCGTCCGCCGCTTTACCGCCACGGTCACCTTGCGACCGCGGCGGTAATAGATTAATATGGTGGCGGTGTCCAATGGACACCGCCAGCCATATTACGATGGCACAAAGTAGGGTCCTTTCCGCGGCGGCAATGCCGCCACAGAAAGCCAGGCGGAGATTTCTGCGGGGGCCCCCTGCAGGGCCCCCAGGTTGCCACAACTGTCGGGGGGCACATGGGGGGGTACGTATGGTACCCCCCATATGTAAATATGCAAAGCAGCAGGCACCACGCGGTGCCTGCCGCTTTGCATCTTGAAAAGCGTCAACATATGTTTTGCATTGTGGCGGGTGGTGCAGAGAGCACCGCCCGCCACAATGTAAAACATATAGGATGTGCCCGCCACTGTGGTGGGCGCATCCTAATACCCACAATGGGACCCCCGCCCTTATGGCGGGCGTTCCCGATCTCCGTTAGGGTGGCGGGAGGACAAAGTCCGCCCACCATCCTAATGGACCCCTAATTCTCCCTCCCCATATACTGAAACAATATTTAAAAAACCATACACTTTTTTTTTTATCGTTGAAGAGCTATGTCCTGTATATTCAATTTTGAGATACTTTGACAATAGGGAACATTATTTATTTATTTATGTAAGGTTTGCGCTATTAGAGATAGTAATGTCTATGACTCGCAGATGTAAAATAGGAGTCAATTTTAATCTGCTGTTTGACAGTTCCCTGAGTTTCAGGGACAAGCACCACTCTGCACAGAGCAATTTATGAAATCAAGGCACTTTAAAAAGAAAAGAAAAAAAATCGTTTTTCCCTTTGCACTTTATTGTTATATTGACTAGTACTATATGGCCATGGATTTTATTAGATATATGATCTTATAATATATATGTGTTTTTTTATGTGAAGTTTAAGAAAGTACTCCTGTAATTATAGACACGCCACAACATTGATTTTATCACAATTATCAGGCTGCAATTATTTATATGATCTATGCTTTTAGTTCACATCGTTGCCTCTTCTTTTCATTACGTTATGATGACATCAATAGACGTAATTTAATACAAAGTTAATATTGAAGGACAATGTGCAATATGTATTTAGATAATAATGCAACGATTAAAGAGCAGCAATTAGGCATTTAATGGCCGGACTATGTATTCATTTTATCAGATACATATCGTTTTATTGTGATTTTATTTTGGCTGTTATTGAATTACTACAGGCGACTATGTTTATCATATATTTAAGTGGAGAATTTTTATTCCATCTGTCTGTGATTTCACATTGTGTAGTCTGTTGTCCAGGACCGTGGTTGTAATGAGTCACATGGTGCGGAAATCAAACATATCAGCTGTCTCTGCAGCGCGTTGGATTATGTGAGCAAGGCCCCCTGCAGTGCCCGGAACGCTTCATACCGCCGTGCTAAATGGAATAAAACTGGATTAAGCACACATCTCTGGAGTCCATGTCCTAGTGGTGCTCATATAGCATGCAATCTGGGGCTGGTTTGTTCTTATTACATGGTATATATGTATGTTTAAATTTTTTCTAAATTACATTTATTTTATTATATTTGTTAAAATATATATTAAAACTAAATCATTTTTAAAGTTAATTGTATTATTTAATATATTGAACATAAATTGTTAATTAAATTAAAAAATCAATACTTTGTATATCTATATTTTTTACATCGAGATTTTTGTTTAAATATTTTTGTAATAACAATTTTAAATATAGTATGTTGATTTTTTCACATCGATATTTTTGCATCAATATTTGTGTAGGGAGATATTTTGGGCATCGATATTCTATCAGTGAACCCTGCCCTGGAACCAGGAGACTGGCGGGTAGCATTGGACTAGCAGGATGCATAATTCTACATCCCCATCCTGCCTACAGACGTTACCTCTGGGCCACGGGCACTTTCAGTTTGCAGTGCTACACTTTGGCCTTACCAGTGCTCCGCAGGTGTTCACCAAGGTCATAGGGGTGGTTGCAGCTCATCTGCGGAGCTCAAGGTTGCCAGTCTTCCCATATCTTGATGACTGGCTGATTGTGACGGACCTCCTGCACTCACTGGGGTTCACTATTAAAGTCCGGAAGTCACACCTGGCCCTTTTCAGATGCTCCCTTTCATGGGAGATGTTCTGGACACAGTGAAGTTTTGGGCTTATCCTCCCGAATGGTGAGTCCAGGATATTTTGGTTATGATACCAATGTTCCATCCAATATTCTGGGTTTCTGTGAGACTGACTCCAAGGCTCCTCGCCCTCATGGCTTCCTGCATCACGTTTGTGACCCATGTCTATTGACATATGCAGACTCTGTTGTGGGACCTGAAGTTGCAGTGGGAGCAGCATCAGGAAAATCTCTTTGACATGGTCAAGATCTTGGGGGGAACTGCAAAGGACCTGCAGTGGTGTCTAACCAACCGTGACTGGGACAAAGGCAGTCCCATCTCCCTTCATCAACCAGATATCACAGTAGTGACAGTTGCATCTTTCTTGGGATGTGGCTGCCACCTGGGAGAGGGGAAGATCAGAGGGCTCTGGTCTCCAGAGGAATCCAGACTCTACATCAACGTCTTGGAGCTCCCAGCGATCCAGTTGGGAAGGCAAGTGTAGATGTTCATGGACAACATCATCGCCATGTGGTACTGCAACAAACAGGGCCTGGGTCTTGTTATGGACCCCTTCTCAAGAGGCACCTTTGGACATGGCTGGAACGTTCAGGCATATCCCTGGTGTTTCAACACCTGGAAGGCTCCCTGAACGCCAGGGCAGACGAACTTAGCTGAAGATGCCTAGCGGATCACAAATGGTGGTGCAAGGTCTCTAGCATTGGGGAGAGCCTTGGTTAGATCTGTTCACCAATACAGAGAATGCGCAATGCCAATAGTTTTGTATGCTGGAGCTTCCAAGGCGGCTCTCGGTCAGAGATGCTTTTTATTTCTTGGCTTAAGTCATTCTTGTGGCTCCTGACAAGTTATTCTTGTGGCTCCGTGCGTACTGGCTACCAGGCTTTCCTTACTAAACAGTGCAAAACAAATCTTTGAAAAAGTACGCTTTAAAGCTATTTGTCTTGCATTGTTCATTTAGAAGTGCGGGCAGCTACCCAGCAATGAAATCAGTAAGTATGGGCCGAAAATTCGTTCCGCTTGCGGAATTTGCGAATTTTCTGAAATTTCGCGATCCGCGAATCTCGCGAAGTTGCGGAAAAATCCGCGAATCCGCGAGCGGGACACATTTTTTCCAGGAAGCACTTACAGGGTTACAGCAGGTGCCCAAGTTGAAGCTAATTTCTTTGTAACCATTTACAAAATGGTTACAAAGAAATTAACTTCAACTTGGGCACCCGCTGTAACCCTGTAAGTGCTTCCTGAGTGGCGCCTCCAGAGTTCGTTGCCTAATTGCAACTATTCTCTGACCCTGCTCTGACCCTCGAAGCAGGGTCAGAGAATAGTTACAAGTATGGCACAATGCTCCTGTTACAAAAATTAAACCGCAACAGGAAGCACTTACAGATAAGGAAGCAGGTGCCGGACTTGAAGCTCAAATTAAGTAACACATTAACCAGCCCCAAATTAATTTGACTCAGTTGAGGCTGGCTGGGCAGGTGTGCTTTCTCCCCATAATCTACAGTGGTGAGCCAGAGGGTGCTGTGATGAACCAGAAGGTGCAGTGGTGAACCAGAGGGTGGCAGTGGTGAACCTGAGGGTGGCAGTGATGAACCAGAGGGTGGCAGTGGTGAACCAGAGAGTGACAGTGATGAACCAGAGGGTGGCAGTGGTGAACCAGAGGGTGGCAGTGGTGAACCAGAGGGTGGCAGTGATGAACCAGAGGGTGGCAGTGATGAGCCAAAGGGTGGCAGTGGTGAACCAAGACCCCCACATCCCTCCCTTGGCCACCTTGCATGGGAATGCCACCAACCCCCAAATCCGAAGTTAAGAGTCTGGGTATCTGGCTGGACCAGGACCTCAGTTTTAAAACTCAGGCTAGAAAAACCGCAGGCACTTGTTTCGGCCTCATCAAGATGTCACGAAAGATCTTCCATCTGATTCCTCCCCAATCCAGAAAACTTCTGATGCAGGGGCTGGTGAACTCCAGACTGGACTATGGCAACGTACTATATCTGGGGGCTCCAGCCTCAGTAGTCCACAGACTGCAGTGCGCACAGAACGCGGCTGCCAGAATCCTGACTGGTACTAAAGCGAGATGTTCGGCCAAACCAGCTCTCAGAAGCCTTCACTGGCTTCCAGTGAAAGAACGGGTCACTTTCAAGACCCTGTGTATATTACACAGAATAATGCACGACGAAGGCCCCCCTATTCTGAGACCATTGATGAAACCGCACCAGTCCAATAAACAAGTAAGATCCAACTCCCTCGCTCTTGCCTACGTTCCAAGGATTAGGAAGGCCAGAACCGGTGGTCACCTGTTCTCCTATAACGCCCCTAAACTGTGGAACTCCCTCCCACTCACCTTGAGGAGAGAACACAATCTCCTCAGCTTTTGGAAACAACTGAAAACATGGCTCTTCCCCTGATCCCCACGTTCCCTGCTTGTCTCTCTCTGGATCTATGGTCACTAGCGCTGGGATGCCCTAGGGTAGCTATGCGCTTTATAAATCCCAACTTAACTCAACCAGAGGGTGCTGTGATGAACCAGGGGGTGGCAGTGATGAACCAGAGGGTGGCAGTGGTGAACCAGAGGCTGACAGTGGTGAACCAGAGGGTGGCAGTGGTAAAACAGAGGGTGGCAGTGGTGAGCCAGAGGGTGGCTGTGATGAACCAGAGGGTGGCTGTGATGAACCAGAGGGTGGCAGTGATGAACCAGAGGGTGGCAGTGATGAGCCAGAGGGTGGCAGTGGTGAAACAGAGGGTGGCAGTGGTGAACCAGAGGGTGCTGTGATGAACCAGAGGATGGCAGTGATGAACCAGAGGGTGACAGTGATGAACCAGTGGGTGGCAGGGATGAACCAGAGGGTGGCAGTGGTGAACCAGAGGGTGCTGTGATGAACCAGAGGGTGGCAGTGATGAACCAGAGGGTGGCAGTTGTGAACCAGAGGGTGCTGTGATGAACCAGAGGATTGCAGTGATGAACCGAAGGGTGACAGTGGTGAACCAGAGGATGGCAGTGGTGAGCCAGAAGGTGGCTGTGATGAACCAGAAGGTGGCTGTGATGAACCAGAGAGTGGACGTGATGAACGAGAGGGTGGCAGTAGTGAACCAGAAGGTGGCGGTGGTGAACCAGAGGGTGGCAGTGGTGAACCAGAGAGTGCTGTGATGAACCAGAGGATGGCAGTGATGTACCAGAGGGTGAAAGTGATGAACCAGAGAGTGCTGTGATGATGCAGAGGGTGGCACTGATGAACCAGAGGGTGACAGTGATGAACCACCACAGGGTGGCAGTGGTGAAGCAGTGGTGAATCAGAGGGTGCTGTGATGAACCAGAGGGTGGCAGTGATGAACCAGAGGGTGACAGTGATGAACCACAGGGTGACAGTGGTGAGCCAGAGGGTGCTGTGATGAACCAGAGGGTGGCAGTGATGAACCAGAGGGTGACAATGATGAACCAGAGGGTGGCAGTGATGAACCAGAGGGTGGCAGTGGTGAAGCAGAGGGAGCTGTGATGAACCAGAGGGTGGCAGTGATGAGCCAGAGGGTGACAGTGATGAACAAGAGGGTGGCAGTGGTGAACCAGAGCGTGCTGTGATGAACCAGAGGGTGGCAGTGATGAACCAGAGGGTGACAGTGATGAACCAGAGGGTGACAGTGGTGAACCAGAGGGTGGGAGTGGTGAACCAGAGGGTGGCAGTGGTGAACCAGAGGGTGGCAGTAATGTACCAGAGGGTGGCAGTGGTGAACCAGAGGGTGGCAGTGATGAACCAGAGGGTGGCAGTGATGAACCAGAGGGTGGCGGTGGTGAACCAGAGGGTGCTGTGATGAACCAGAGGGTGGCAGTGTTGAAACAGAAGGTGACAGTGATGAACCAGAGGGTGACAGTGGTGAACCAGTGGGTGGCAATGGTGAACCAGAGGCTGGCAGTGATGAACCAGAGGATGGCAGTGATGAACCAGGGGGTGACAGTGGTGAACCAGAGGGTGGCAGTGGTGAGCCAGAGGGTGGCTGTGATGAACCAGAGGGTGGCTGTGATGAACCAGAGGGTGGCAGTGATGAACCAGAGGGTGGCAGTGGTGAACCAGAGGGTGGCAGTGGTGAACCAGAGGGTGCTGTGATGAACCAGAGGATGGCAGTGATGAAACAGACGGTGATAGTGATGAACCAGAGGGTGGCAGTGATGAACCAGAGGGTGGCAGTGGTGAACCAGAGGGTGCTGTGATGTAGCAAAGGGTGGTAGTGATGAACCAGAGGGTGACTGTGATGTACCAGAGGGTGGCCGTGGTGAAGCAGTGGTGAACCAGAGGGTGCAGTGATGAACCAGAGGGTGGCAGTGATGAACCAGAGGGTGGCAGTGATGAACGAGAGGGTGACAGTGATGAACCAGAGGGTGGCAGTGGTAAACCAGAGGGTGCTGTGATGAACCAGAGGGTGGCAGTGATGAACCAGAGGGTGACAGTGATGAACCAGAGGGCGCTGTGATGAACCAGAGGGTGGCAGTGATGAACCCGAGGGTGACAGTGATGAACCGGAGGGTGACAGTGGTGAACCAGAGGGTGGCAGTGATGAACCAGAGGGTGGCAGTGATAAACCAGAGTGTGGCAGTGGTGACCCAGAGGGTGCTGTGATGAACCAGTGGGTGGCTGTGATGAACCAGAGGGTGGCAGTGATGAACCAGAGGGTGGCAGTGGTGAACCAAATGGGTGACAGTGGTGAAGCAGAGGGTGGCAGTAGTAAAACAGAGGGTGGCAGTGGTGAGCCAGAGGGTGGCTGTGATGAACCAGAGCGTGGCTGTGATGAACCAGAGGGTGGCATTGATGAACCAGTGGGTGGCAGTGATGAGCCAGAGGCTGGCAGTGGAGAAACAGAGGGTGGAAGTGGTGAACCAGAGGGTGTTGTGATGAACCAGAGGGTGACAGTGGTGAACCAGAGGGTGGCAGTGGTGAATCAGAGGGTGACAGTAATGAACCAGAGGGTGGCAGTGGTGAACCAGAGGGTGGCAGTGATGAACCAGAGGATGGAAGTGATGAACCAGAGGGTGACAGTGGTGAACCAGAGGGTTGCAGTGGTGAGCTAGAGGGTGGCTGTGATGAACCAGAGGGTGGCTGTGATGAACCAGAGGGTGGCATTGATGAACCCCGAGGGTGGTAGTGGTGAACCAGAGGGTGGCAGTGGTGAACCAGAGGGTGGCAGTGGTGAACCAGAGGGTGCTGTGATGAACCAGAGGAGGGCAGTGATGAACCAGAGGGTGACAGTGATGAACCAGAGGGTGGCAGTGATGAACCAGAGGGTGGCAGTGGTGAACCAGAGGGTGCTGTGATGAAGCAGAGGGTGGCAGTGATGAACTAGAGGGTGACAGTGATGAACCAGAGGGTTGCCGTGGTGAAGCAGTGGTGAACCAGAGGGTGCTGTGATGAACCAGAGGGTGGCAGTGATGAACCAGAGGGTGGCAGTGATGAACGAGAGGGTGACAGGGATGAACCAGAGGGTGGCAGTGGTGAACCAGAGGGTGCTGTGATGAAACAGAGGGAGGCAGTGATGAACCAGAGGGTGACAGTGGTGAACCAGAGGGTGCTGTGATGAACCAGAGGGTGGCAGTGATGAACCCGAGGTGCCACTCACCTGCCAAATAGAACGCTGTTTGCCTGCTGTGCTAAGGACACATTGAAGGTCCACTCTACAATCTCTCCCGAATTGCGGACTGCTGCCTCCCCTGCCGAGGACTCGCTGGTGGGAGCGAGCTCTGCAATCGGCAGAGCTAGCATCACGCTCCCGGCTTGAGACCCGAGGGTAGAGGCTTGGGCGAACCACCAGCAGCTAGCCGGGGGACTGCGAGGACCAGCATCCTCCATCTTCCTCAGCTGGTTCCTCTTCCCCCGGCGGCCACGCCCACGGACACGCCCTCTGCCGACCGCCCTCAAAACCTTTCGTGACACCCGCTTCGCGGGTGCCACTCACTTGCCAAATAGAACGCTGTTTGCCTGCTGTGCTAAGGACACATTGAAGGTCCACTCTACAATCTCTCCCGAATTGCGGACTGCTGCCTCCCCTGCCGAGGACTCGCTGGTGAGAGCGAGCTCTGCAATCGGCAGAGCTAGCATCGCGCTCCCGGCTTGAGACCCGAGGGTAGAGGCTTGGGCGAACCACCAGCAGCTAGCCGGGGGACTGCGAGGACCTGCATCCTCCATCTTCCTCAGCTGGTTCCTCTTCCCCCGGTGGCCACGCCCACGGACACGCCCTCTGCCGACCGCCCTCAAAACCTTTCGTGACACCCGCTTCGCGGGTGCCACTCACTTGCCAAATAGAACGCTGTTTGCCTGCTGTGCTAAGGACACATTGAAGGTCCACTCTACAATCTCTCCCGAATTGCGGACTGCTGCCTCCCCTGCCGAGGACTCGCTGGTGGGAGCGAGCTCTGCAATCGGCAGAGCTAGCATCGCGCTCCCGGCTTGAGACCCGAGGGTAGAGGCTTGGGCGAACCACCAGCAGCTAGCCGGGGGACTGCGAGGACCAGCATTCTCCATCTTCCTCAGCTGGTTCCTCTTCCCCCAGCGGCCACGCCCACGGACACGCCCTCTGCCGACCGCCTTCAAAACCTTTCGTGACACCCGCTTCGCGGGTGCCACTCACTTGCCAAATAGAACGCTGTTTGCCTGCTGTGCTAAGGACACATTGAAGGTCCACTCTACAATCTCTCCCGAATTGCGGACTGCTGCCTCCCCTGCCGAGGACTCGCTGGTGGGAGCGAGCTCTGCAATCGGCAGAGCTAGCATCGCGCTCCCGGCTTGAGACCCGAGGGTAGAGGCTTGGGCGAACCACCAGCAGCTAGCCGGGGGACTGCGAGGACCAGCATCCTCCATCTTCCTCAGCTGGTTCCTCTTCCCCCGGTGGCCACGCCCACGGACACGCCCTCTGCCGACCGCCCTCAAAACCTTTCGTGACACCCGCTTCGCGGGTGCCACTCACTTGCCAAATAGAACGCTGTTTGCCTGCTGTGCTAAGGACACATTGAAGGTCCACTCTACAATCTCTCCCGAATTGCGGACTGCTGCCTCCCCTGCCGAGGACTCGCTGGTGGGAGCGAGCTCTGCAATCGGCAGAGCTAGCATCGCGCTCCCGGCTTGAGACCCGAGGGTAGAGGCTTGGGCGAACCACCAGCAGCTAGCCGGGGGACTGCGAGGACCAGCATCCTCCATCTTCCTCAGCTGGTTCCTCTTCCCCCGGCGGCCACGCCCTCGGACACGCCCTCTGCCGACCGCCCTCAAAACCTTTCGTGACACCCGCTTCGCGGGTGCCACTCACTTGCCAAATAGAACGCTGTTTGCCTGCTGTGCTAAGGACACATTGAAGGTACACTCTACAATCTCTCCCGAATTGCGGACTGCTGCCTCCCCTGCCAAGGACTCGCTGGTGGGAGCGAGCTCTGCAATCGGCAGAGCTAGCATCGCGCTCCCGGCTTGAGACCCGAGGGTAGAGACTTGGGCGAACCACCAGCAGCTAGCCGGGGGACTGCGAGGACCAGCATCCTCCATCTTCCTCAGCTGGTTCCTCTTCCCCCGGCGGCCACGCCCACGGACACGCCCTCTGCCGACCGCCCTCAAAACCTTTCGTGACACCCGCTTCGCGGGTGCCACTCACTTGCCAAATAGAACGCTGTTTGCCTGTTGTGCTAAGGACACATTGAAGGTCCACTCTACAATCTCTCCCGAATTGCGGACTGCTGCCTCCCCTGCCGAGGACTCGCTGGTGGGAGCGAGCTCTGCAATCGGCAGAGCTAGCATCACGCTCCCGGCTTGAGACCCGAGGGTAGAGGCTTGGGTGAACCACCAGCAGCTAGCCGGGGGACTGCGAGGACCAGCATCCTCCATCTTCCTCAGCTGGTTCCTCTTCCCCCGGCGGCCACGCCCACGGACACGCCCACCGCCGACAAGTTCATTAACAACAGCATCACAACCGCGACGCGGGACGCGCGCGGGACGCAGCCCGGGGCGCAGCCCGGGGCGAAGACCGGGCAAAGAGCGGGCCGTTTGAGGCCGTTCGAGGCCCGGAGAGTCTGGTCTGGCCCACTCCCCTTCCCCTGTCCATTGTATGTGCTCTCACTAACTACATAGCCCCACTAGTATTTGATCACTTTGAGAAAAATGGTTGTCACCAGAGGCACCAAATTAAAAGCCCCGGGTAGCGTTGGAAAACTCCTCGGGCCTATGGACGAGTTCATCACAAAGGCGAACTCGTTCATAGACCAAAGTATCTCATTAATGGAAGAAAGGGTCTCTTTGGACCTTGCTTTTGCTAAGAGGTCCTCACTGGGAAACCTGGCGGACGCTAGATCACCAGCTGCAGGAGGAGCCACATTAGCCGAGGCTAACCGAACGCGAGAGAGACGCAGTTTACCCAACATAGTTGATCTATCAGTCTCCCAACTAGCTGATTCACAGCTTAGCGCCGATCTTGAAAAAACCCCGGACCTAGTTATCCAAGCTTCCCCACCAATTTCCTCCCTAGAAAAAATGGTAGAAAGGGGAAGGAGGGAGGGGGCGATAAGCAAAAAAAGGGTGGTTCCAAAAATCCCTACCTCAAATAATTTGACCCTTTTACCAAGTACACAAGAAGAGAGACCGGCGAGAGCAGAACATCTAGCCGTCCCAATACTAGTACATCACTCAGAGTCTGAAATATTCCCCTCGTTTCCCCTGGAATCCCAAATTAACATACAATCCCCCAGGGGATCGAGTGAATCGGAGGTTCCTAATCCTTTATTGGCCAAAATAGCTATAATATTTAAACAATCACTGCAACCCTTGGAGCAAAGACTAGTGAACCTGGAGACTCAGATTCTTCAGCTCATAAAAAACCAGCATCACGATCACCCTGTAGGCTCCCAAAAAGGAGGGGGAAACAACGTAAAAAAGCTACCCACCGTAAATTTAACCAACGACAAGCCACATTCGATTAATCCCCAACAGAAGACTCGCCAAACCACGATTTCCATCGCCCCCACCAATACTATTAACCAGAGGTCACTAACCACTCCGTCGATCCCTAATCCCTTAACAAACATATCACTTTTGACGACCCCAGGAACCCCAATTACTCCGGCACCGATCACAGTGCCATCTAACAAAACCACCAACAAAATTCTTAATCAAACTTCGAATAAATCTTCTAGTACACCCCCGGTCCCTCAGCACCCAGGTCCAAATTCCTCGTCGGCGAGGCCCAGGGGAAACACTGTTAAAAGCAATGGTAAAACAAGATCTCCAGCAGTTTTCCCTCCTGAAGCCTCGCCGTACGTGGCAATTATGACTGGCGTGCCTGAGCTTACTGACCCCAATTCTGAACCTGCCTGGTCTCTAAAAAATAAAGCCCAACACTGGTTGCAGACCAACCGTCCGATCCCGTCCACATGGACGGGAAGGATCAGATCTGTTGTAAGAGTACCCTGGGTGGGCAACACTCGTAAAACTATCCCCGGGGATTGCCTAGCGATCACATTTGAGGATCCGAGAATAGCAGACTACATCTGCTCATGGGAGGACATCACCCCAAAGGGTGGTATTAAGATCAAATCACTTTCCTTCTTCTACCCCTTCAGACAACCAAATGATATTTACGAACAAGAGCCTCCTTGGACAGTCCCACTCCCTAGACAGAATCACTCAGATAACTTTAGGTATCATGGTCCTTCAAGACCCTACGACATTGATTATTCCTGTTATGTTATGTTATGTTATGTTAAGGGGATTTTGTATAGCGCACTGTCACCGGAGGTATCATGGCGCTGAAAGGGTGCTGAGGAAACAGAGGGAATTTAGCGGGATTGTGGGAAAAGCCAGGTTTTTAGTGATTTGCGAAATTGAATGAGAGTACCGGAAGTCCTAACTGAGAGGGGAAGAGAGTTCCAAAGTTTGGGGCCGAGAAAGGCAAATCTTCGACCCCCAGATCTACAGAGTTTGAAAGGAGGGACCACCAGAAGATGTAAGTGAAGTGATCTAAGGTTACGTGAGGGACAGTAGGGGCAGATAAGGGATTTCAGAAAGGCGGGACAGGAACCAGAGAGAGATTTGAAAATAAGACAGCCAACCTTGAAGGCAGCCCTTAGGCTAACCGGGAGCCAATGTAGCTTGATAAGGAGGGGTTTGGCGGACTGCCACTTCGGAAACCCGAGGGCCAGTCTCGCCGCCTGGTTTTGAATGACTTGCAACCTATTGATGGAGCATTTGGGCAAGCCGTGATAGATGGAATTTGAAAAATCCAGGCGGGAGAGAACAAGGGCCATGATGACTTGAAGCAAGGCATCGGGAGTAAGAAGGTGGGCCACCTTCCTGATCCTGCGCAGTTGGAACATGCAGGAGGAAACCACTGTCCCCACCTGCGGCCCCAGAGAGAGCCCAGCGTCAATAGTGACCCCGAGGCTTTTCACCGAGGTTACCGGGGAGGGAGGAGAGCCAAGCTCTGTCGGCCAGAAATGTGGACCCCAGTGGACGGCGCTCCTACCCGGCAGGAGGAGCTCCGTCTTACCGGGGTTCAATTTCAGCTGGTTCTGACACATCCACTGAAAGATATGGGACATGACTGCCTGAAAAGTAGGAATAGAAGAGGGAGAGTTAAGAGAGAAAATGAGTTGTAGGTCGTCCGCGTAATTGAAGACACGGACGTCCCACTGCCTCAGAGAAGAGAGAAGAGGGCGAAGATAGAGATTGAAAAGAAGAGGGGATAGAGAGGAGCCCTGAGGGACCCCACAAGGCAGATGTTCCCTAGGGGCCCTAAATGTACCTAGGCTGAGGGACTGGGATCTCCCCATAAGGAAAGATTTCACCCAGGCCAGCGCCAGGCCCTGGATGCCGGCCTGTTCGACACGGTGGAGAAGGATGTTATGGTCCACCGTGTCGAAAGCGGCCGACAGATCTAGTAAAACCAGGGCCTGGGAGGTACCCTTGTCAGCTCCGTCTCTCAAGGTGTCTAGGACAGCCAGGATCACAGCCTCCGTAGAATGACCAGGGCGGAAGCCGGCCTGGTTGGCCTCGAGAAAGATGGAACTCTCGATGAACCCCGAGAGACAGGCAGTGACATGGGCTTCCAAGATTTTTGAGAAAAAAGGTAAGAGAGAGATAGGACGATAGTTTGCCGGGACGGCAGGGTCGACTCCAGGCTTCTTCAACAGAGGCACTAGAACGGCCTCCTTGAAGGAGCTGGGTACCGTCCCGGAAAGAAGAGAAGAATTGAGCAGAGGAAGGATACAGTCGGGTAGAGAATGGCAGATGTCGCGAAGTATGGAAGGTGGACAGTGGTCGTCAGGGGAGCCAGACTTGATCCGGGCAGCCAGGTTGGCTAGAGATCTAGCGTCTAGTGGGGGAAGCTGGGTGATAGAGAAAGCATTATGAGGGGGTGTGATGGGAACAGCATCCAATGAAGTGACCGGGATAGTGCCCTTAATCAAAACAATCTTCTGTAAAAAAAAGGTGCTAAGTGCATTGCAAGATTCCTGGGTAGGGGCCTGGGACAAAAGCGTTCTGGCGTCAGACGTGAACTCGTCCAGAACTCTAAAGATCTCCTTCGACTTACAGGGAGCTGACAGGATACGCTCGGAGACATAGGCTTTCTTGGCTGCAGAGATAGCAGATTTGTACCTATTACGAGCTGCCACATAGATATCTCTACTTGACGGGCAGTAGTCTCTTCTCCATCTACGTTCGAATTGACGAAGTTCTAACTGTAAAGTTTTGAGGAGTGGAGTAAACCATTTATGAGAATGGTTATGACGAGAGCGAGGGAACTTGATTAGTGGGGCAAAGATATCGCTGGCTGATATGAGCCAGTTAGAGACTTGCCCATCTAGCTCATTAATGTCAGGGTTATTGGGGGGAGGCGGACGAGTGTGAGACAGATGAGTTAACAGTTTGGAAGAGTCGACGGCCTTCCACTTACGAGCCATGCCACCCTCCCGCGAAGGGATCCTGACCTGACCAGCCATCGAGATGGTGGTATCGATAAGGCGGTGGTCCGACCACACGCAAGGTGTAATAAGCGGGTGGGAGGGCTTCACCCCATAGACCCAGATATGATCAAGTATATGGCCACCACTATGGGTGGGGGAGGTGACTAGCTGGCTGAAGTTCAGGCTCGAGAGACCTTCAAACAATTTGAGGGCGTGGGGGCCAGCATCCCTGTGCTGAAACCAATAATTAAAGTCCCCAGCAATAACTATGCGAGGAGAAGAGGTAGCAATGCTAGCAAGCTGCTCAATAAACAGTGCGGGGAAAGAGGGCATGGATTGTGGGGGGCGGTAAAGTACCATAAAGGTAACAGCGCCCACCTCAGTTCCAAGACTGAAGACAAGATTATCTACATCGGGAAAAATCATGGAAGTGGGGGTGATAACCTGAATATCCTTACGTATTACCGCCGCGACCCCTCCTCCAGGGCGACCCCCATGGCGGTTGGTGTTAAGCAGGCAGTAGTCAGGAGGTAATGCTGCCAGTATGTCCGGGAGGGAGTCGTCCGTAAGCCAGGTCTCAGAAAGTAGAAGAACGTCAGGTCTTTCAGTCGTAAGTAGATGGAAAATATCAGTTTGATGCCTGACTAAAGAACGAGTGTTCAAATATAGTAGGCGGATCTGCGACTCAGGAATAGTGAGGGAAGTGGGAGGAGTGAGTGGGCCAAGGTGGGGGGGTAGATTACCAGTGATTCCTAAAGTAGTGATCCGCGTCCAGGTGTCAAACGATAGGGGGCAGTCAGCAGCTCGAAGGTGCATCAGGGCGGGGGATGAGTAGGAGATGGTAGTATCCACATCCCTAGGCCCTAGGCCCGTCCTGGCGCGGACGGGCGCAGACAGGCTTGACTCTGGTGCGACTCCGGCGCGCCTACGTCGCGCCCGCTGCGCTCGTCCGCTGCGCTGACGCATGGGGCCCGTCTAAATAGGCGATGACGCCGAGGGGGAGGAGTCAGGAGGGCGGGGTGGGGGAGGAAAGTTAAAACACAAGGTGTGCCACTCACCGCTAGTAGTCAGCGAGGGAAATGAAGTTTTAAAGCTGCTAGCACTCAGCAGCAGAGAGGCAAGCAGAACAAAGTTAAAAATACAAGGCTTCACAGCGCTCAGCGCGCTAAACCTCTGCCCTCTGCCACAGGGCTTTGGTAAATCGCGAGGCAAAAGTGGGCGGAGCCTAAATAGGCGATGACGCCGAGGGGGAGGAGTCAGGAGGGCGGGGTGGGGGAGGAAAGTTAAAACACAAGGTGTGCCACTCACCGCTAGTAGTCAGCGAGGGAAATGAAGTTTTAAAGCTGCTAGCACTCAGCAGCAGAGAGGCAAGCAGAACAAAGTTAAAAATACAAGGCTTCACAGCGCTCAGCGCGCTAAACCTCTGCCCTCTGCCACAGGGCTTTGGTAAATCGCGAGGCAAAAGTGGGCGGAGCCTAAATAGGCGATGAAGCCGAGGGGGAGGAGTCAGGAGGGCGGGGTGGGGGAGGAAAGTTAAAACACAAGGTGTGCCACTTACCGCTAGTAGTCAGCGAGGGAAATGAAGTTTTAAAGCTGCTAGCACTCAGCAGCAGAGAGGCAAGCAGAACAAAGTTAAAAATACAAGGCTTCACAGCGCTCAGCGCGCTAAACCTCTGCCCTCTGCCACAGGGCAACTGTGTCAAAAAGGTAGTGAATTCCCAGTGAGGAAAAAAGGAGCCCTCAGGCACCCACACATGGTAGGTAGCCGTTTGTCTTCATCGGGTTCCTGTTAGTACGTGTAGGGATACAGCAAACCAAAAAGGTGCAGATTAAAATGAGTGTAGACCACTCCCACAACCAACACTTTTAATAGAGGGGTGATTCGAACCCAATTAAAAACAATGTGAACGAACGGACTAAAAAGCGTTAAGTAAATTTGAACCCCCTGTCCTAAATATCGGTCGACATGTTTCAGCTTTGGAGTCCTATTCGACCCAGCATTCCTCAGGACCAGTCGTATATTCTCTCCCTAAGGGCAGGGCACACCCTAAAGAGCCTACTCACATTGGGAGGAAAGTAATCAACTATAGATACGCGTTTACCAACTTGTAATCGCTGCACTGGTAAAACTCAGGTGCGCAACCTCTGTTCTATGAGGGATATGGAATTCATTCAATCCTAAAAAACATCTTCATGAGTCCGTGGTGGGGGAATTCTTCACGTCAGCATTCGCTGGCTAACGGCTCCCCGCATATCCACCTAATCTGGGCTCTTCCACGGCTCCTGGAACAAAATACCTTCCCGCTATCAAGGGGGAGGATGGGAAGATAGGAGACCCTATCAACAAAGACAGTTAGCCAGAGACCACCCTAGATGGGACCCATGGTACAACATCCCTCTGCAAAATAGGTACAGTGGACTTGAAATGGTTGACTGACCATCAACCGATAATACACCTAATAATCTCCATGTACCACCTAGCCCGGTCTACATGAACAGTCCTTCGATCTCCCATAACCTGGAAGACGTCCCCCTAGTCGCACAATCAAATGAGGCCACTCCCCTGACCTTTTCGATACCTCTCCTCTATTGGAACGTAGCAGGTCTTCGTTCCATAATCGAGGATGGGAGCGCGCAAAATTTTTTAAATCCATATCATATTATCTGCCTCCAGGAGACCTGGATCACAGAAGAACTACACCTCCAAGGCTATAAATCTTACTTTATCCCGGCTATAAGCAGCACAATGGGAAGACCCAGAGGTGGGTTAGTAACCTATTTAGCTAACACCCTGACTCTGACAAAAGTTGTTATAGTTTCCCAGGATTCCAACTTTCAAATTCTTTCCTTAACCCTTGCTAACAAGGAGACTATCTTCCTGACTAATATATATAACAACCTCCAGGAAGATCAATTCCTAATTCTCCTTGGACACATTCATGAGAGCCTGAAAAAATCCTATCAATGGAAAACCGGCAACAAGACATCTCATCTAATCTGGGGTGGAGATTTTAATCTCCACCCATGCCTAAAGACTAACCCCCTTTGTTGTGGGATGGCAGATGAACTCGATGTTCCTCTGGCACATTTTACACACAGTAAAGCAGGGAACCTATTAAATTCAATCCTCTCCGACCTGGACCTGCAAATTGCGAATAATCAACAAATAGAACCTAATGTTTTTAGTCCGACCTACGTGGGCAGAGGTCACTCCACGACAGTAGACTATATACTTCTATCACCCGGCCTACGGGCTCTGGTCAAAGATTTCGAGGTCATCGGCAATCCACTCAGTGACCACTCAGCCTTAAAGGTTAATTTGCACCTGTCACCAACCAATACTCTAAACGTGGAGATTGCAAGCACCCTAAGACAAAATAAACTAGAGATTGGCAAACAAAATGGCTATACAATCAGATGGGCTAAAATTAACCCGATCGAAGTCACTAAAAAACTTATAGTACAGACAAACCCAAACATCCTAAAATGCCTTGATCTATCCTCTGATCATGAGGAAGTCCTAGAGAACTTCCACCAAATTTTGGTCGCCATTAAGGCCCTATTGACATCAAAACCCAAAGCCAACCATCCAATAAAGAAAAGGTGGTTTGACCACAACTGTACGAAGGCCCTTAAAACTTTAAAATTGGCTCTTCACAATAAACCAAGAGATGTAGCCCAAATACAACTTCTAAGGCGTAAATACTTAAGTGAAAGAAAACTGAGAACAGCCCAATTAAAACAGAAATTGTGGGCCGATCTCCACGAGAGCGCGGCTTCGAAAAACAGCACGCAATTCTGGCGTATAGTCAGAACCCCATACCTATCGGATTCAGACGCCCCTAGAATAGATGTCGCCATAGATGAAAAGACATGGGTCGAGCACTTCTCCAACATTTTTAAAAATTCTTCCGCAAAAGATTTAACGACCCCAGGAGTACAGTATCCTATTTCGCTTGTCTTCGATATTCCCGATCTATTGGAGGCTCTGCAGAAAAGTAAAATCGGAAAAGCGCCAGACCCCGATGGAGTCCCAGTGGACTTCTTTAAAATCAACCTAGATCTTTGGGCCCCGATTTTGACAAGAGTGTGTACTGCTGCAGTCCATGAGGGAGTGCTATCCTCTTGGACAAAATCAATAATGGTCCCCGTTTTTAAAAAGGGGGAAAGACAAGATGTAAAGTGCTACAGGCCCATCTCACTGCTGGACTCGCTCGGGAAAGTAGTGGGAAGAGTGATCCTAGAGCGTCTCCAGCAGTGGAGTGAGGACCGTTGCATCATCTCCACCATCCAATTCGGTTTCCGAGAGGGTTTCGGAACAGTCGAACAGGCCCTCAACCTCACCCTTCTGATGGGAAAATATACAAAGGCCAAAGCTAATAATATCTACATGGTCTTTGTAGACCTCTCCGCGGCCTTCGACTGCGTTTCGCACGCCAAGCTGTGGACAATTCTCGCCCAAATGGGAGTAGATCCCCCCCTCCTGGATTTTTTATGCGAACTCTATTCTGGCGCTACTGCTAGAGTACGATTCGGCGTAAATGGCGAGCTGACGGCCCCGTTTAACGTAGGGCGAGGAGTCAGGCAGGGTTGCGTCCTGGCCCCCTTCCTCTTCTCCCTCTACACAAATGGCTTGGAGGAGGAGATGTTGAGGGGGGCTCGGGACCTCCCACGCATTAACCATCGCCTGATTCCCGCTCTGCTCTACGCGGATGATGCGGTCATCCTCGCGCGCACTCCCCGCGAGCTCCAAAACGCACTTAATAGGTATACGACCTTTATGACCAATTTGGACCTCAAGGTAAACGTAAAGAAAACCTTTGTTATGACAGCAGGTAGGGGCTCCCTAAGAACAAAAGCCATCCATCTTGAAGCTCAAAAACTCGACGTGACCTCCCAATACCCCTACCTGGGCATCATGATCGACGACCACCTAACATGGAAGCCAGCAGTAGTTACAAGGGGTAACCTTTTCAAAAGATCAATAGCTGCTCTAACGAGCTTCTCCCAGAGACTTGGTCAAAGGCCCCCTGTGGAGCTACTAAAAATCTACACCGCCAAGTGCCTCGCTACCGCCACATACGGCGCGGGTGTTTGGGGATACGTTGACGCCAGCTATATTCAGAAGGCGGAGAACACCTTTCTTAGATTCCTCCTGGCAATGCCGAGAGGCACCTCAACATACGCTATGCATCAAGAACTAGGAATTCCCTATATAGAGGACCTAATTAAAATAGAACCTGTGATGCTGTGGCGGCGCATTTGGGCATCTGAAAAAAACAAACTGACTCAGTCTATTATCACAGACTCAATGGCGCTTGAAAAATCCTCTAGCATAAAGTGGCTGTCGTATGTAAAAAAAATTCTTATAGATCTAGACCTCCAGCACTGCTACCTCAACCCAGATACCATCAGGGACATCCCAAAGAGAGCTCTTAAACTCCAAGCGCTAAGCCACCTGGAATCGCTAAGATTATCATCAAATGCAACGAAAATGTCGGTTCTCCATGCGAACATGGTACAATTAGCTCATGGCATCCACCCATATCTGACTCTGCAACTATCGATCTACGAGAGAATGCTATTAACACGTCTTAGACTAAATTCATTTTTTAGACTGGTCACGTTTCCTGAGAAAAACTGCTGGAAAGATCCTCTCTCTCCTTGTCCGTGCGATGGAGTATCCACACAATCAACCTTACATGTGATTTTGCTCTGTAAATTCCACCGCACCCACAGAAAAATTTGGTTATTACCAATTTTAAGGACTTGGGGTCTCAGACAATGTAGACCAGCTCTTCTTAGACTCCAAATGCTGGAATCAGAAAAGGTTTGTTATTTCATGAGCAATTTTTTAAAATGCATCCTCAAGCACGGGAAATAACTTATAAATCGTCTTATCGTTGCTAACCAATGCAGTCTGTTACAGAAAAACTTTTTAAATAATCTTTTGATAATAGCTTCCTCTTTTTAACTATATAAAAATGTAATGAATGTTGAATATTGTGTCTTTTATGGTTTTTCCACTGTGAACAAACCGAAATAAAGAATTTATTATAACCCGAGGGTGACAGTGATGAACCAGAGGGTGACAGTAGTGAACCAGAGGGTGGCAGTGATGAACCAGAGGGTGGCAGTGATGAACCAGAGTGTGGCAGTGGTGAACAAGAGGGTGCTGTGATGAACTAGAGGGTGGCTGTGATGAACCAGAGGGTGGCAGTGATGAACCAGAGGGTGTCAGTGGTGAACCAGAGGGTGACAGTGGTGAACCAGAGGGTGGCAGTGGTAAAACAGAGGGTGGCAGTGGTGAGCCATAGGGTGGCTGTGATGAACCAGAGGGTGGCTGTGATGAACCAGAGGGTGGCAGTGATGAACCAGTGGGTGGCAGTGATGAGCCAGAGGCTGGCAGTGGAGAAACAGAGGGTGGCAGTGGTGAACCAGAGGGTGCAGTGATGAACCAGAGGATGGCAGTGATGAACCAGAGGGTGACAGTGATGAACCAGTGGGTGGCAGTGATGAACCAGAGGGTGGCAGTGGTGAACCAGAGGGTGCTGTGATGAACCAGAGAGTGGCAGTAATGGACCAGAGGGTGACAGTGATGAACCAGAGGGTGGCCGTGATAAACCAGAGGGTGGCATTGATGAACCAGAGGGTGACAGTGATGAACCAGAGGGTGGCAGTGGTGAGCCGGAGGGTGGCAGTGATGAACCAGAGGGTGGCAGTGATGAGCCAGAGGGTGGCAGTTGTGAACCAGAGTGTGCTGTGATGAACCAGAGGATGGAAGTGATGAACCAGAGGGTGACAGTGGTGAGCCAGAGGGTGGCAGTGGTGAGCCAAAGGGTGGCTATGATGAACCAGAGGGTGGCTGTGATGAACCAGAGGGTGGCCGTGATGAACCAGAGGGTGGCAGTGGTGAACCAGAGGGTAGCAGTGGTGAACCAGAGGGTGGCAGTGGTGAACCAGAGGGTGCTGTGATGAACCAGAGGATGTCAGTGATGAACCAGAGGGTGAAAGTGATGAACCAGAGGGTGGCAGTGATGAACCTGAGGGTGGCAGTGGTGAACCAGAGGGTGCTGTGATGATGCCGAGGGTGGCACTGATGAACCAGTGGGTGACAGTGATGAACCAGAGGGTGGCAGTGGTGAGGCAGTGGTGAATCAGAGGGTGCTGTGATGAACCAGAGGGTGGCACTGATGAACCAGAGGGTGGCAGTGATGAACCAGAGGGTGACAGTGATGAACCAGAGGGTGGCAGTGGTGAAGCAGTGGTGAGCCGGAGGGTGCTGTGATGAACCAGAGGGTGGCAGTGATGAACCAGAGGGTGACAGTTATGAACCAGAGGGTGGCAGTGATGAATCAGAGGGTGGCAGTGGTGAACCAGAGGGTGCTGTGATGAACCAGAGGGTGGCAGTGATGAGCCAGAGGGTGACAGTGATGAACCAGAGGGTGGCAGTGGTGAACCAGAGGGTGCTGTGATGAACCAGAGGGTGGCAGTGATGAACCAGAGGGTGACAGTGGTGAACCAGAGGGTGGGAGTGGTGAACCAGAGGGTGGCAGTAGTGAACCAGAGGGTGCCAGTAATGAACCAGAGGGTGGCAGTGGTGAACCAGAGGGTGGCAGTGATGAACCAGAGGGTGGCAGTGATGACCCAGAGGGTGGTGGTGGTGAACCAGAGGGTGCTGTGATGAACCAGAGGGTGGCAGTGTTGAACCAGAGGTTGACGGTTGTGAACCAGAGGGTGGCAGTGGTGAACCAGAGGGTGGCAGTGGTGAACCAGAGGATGGCAGTGGTGAACCAGAGGGTGGCAGTGGTGAACCAGAGGGTGGCAGTGATGAACCAGAGGATGGCAGTAATGAACCAGAGGGTGACAGTGGTGAACCAGAGGGTGGCAGTAATGAACCAGAGGGTGTCAGTGGTGAACCAAAGGGTGGCAGTGATGAACCAGAGGATGGCAGTAATGAACCAGAGGGTGACAGTGGTGAACCAGAGGGTGGCAGTGGTGAGCCAGAGGGTGGCTGTGATGAACCAGAGGGTGGCTGTGATGAACCAGAGGGTGGCAGTGATGAACCAGAGGGTGGCAGTGGTGAACCAGAGGGTGGCAGTGGTGAACCAGAGGGTGGCAGTGGTGAAGCAGAGGGTGCTGTGATGAACCAGAGGATGGCAGTGATGAACCAAAGGGTGACAGTGATGAACCAGAGGGTGGCAGTGATGAACCAGAGGGTGGCAGTGGTGAACCAGAAGGTGCTGTGATGAACCAGAGGGTGGCAGTGATGAACCAGAGGGTGACAGTGATGAACCAGAGGGTGGCAGGGGTGAACCAGAGGGTGCTGTGATGAACCAGAGGGTGGCAGTGATGAACCAGAGGGTGACAGTGATGAACCAGAGGGTGCTGTGTTGAACCAGAGGGTGGCATTGATGAACCAGAGGGTGACAGTGATGAACCATAGGGTCACAGTGGTGAACCATAGGGTGGCAGTGATGAACCAGAGGGTGACAGTGATGAACCAGAGGGTGGCAGTGGTGAACCAGAGGATGCTGTGATGATGCAGAGGGTGGCAATGATGAACCAGAGGGTGACAGTGATGAACCAGAGGGTGGCAGTGGTTAAGCAGTGGTGAATCAGAGGGTGCTGTGATGAACCAGAGGGTGGCAGTGATGAACGAGAGGGTGGCAGTGATGAACCAGAGGTTGGCAGTGGTGAAGCAGTGGTGAGCCAGAGGGTGCTGTGATGAACCAGAGGGTGGCAGTGATGAACCAGAGGGTGGCAGTGATGAACCAGAGGGTGACAGTGTTGAACCAGAGGGTGGCAGGGGTGAACCAGAGGGTGCTGTGATGAACCAGAGGGTGGCAGTGATGAACCAGAGGGTGACAGTGATGAACCAGAGGGTGCTGTGATGAACCAGAGGGTGGCAGTGATGAACCAGAGGGTGACAGTGATGAACCATAGGGTGACAGTGGTGAACCATAGGGTGGCAGTGACGAACCAGAGGGTGACAGTGATGAACCAGAGGGTGGCAGTGGTGAACCAGAGGATGCTGTGATGATGCAGAGGGTGGCAATGATGAACCAGAGGGTGACAGTGATGAACCAGAGGGTGGCAGTGGTTAAGCAGTGGTGAATCAGAGGGTGCTGTGATGAACCAGAGGGTGGCAGTGATGAACGAGAGGGTGACAGTGATGAACCAGAGGTTGGCAGTGGTGAAGCAGTGGTGAGCCAGAGGGTGCTGTGATGAACCAGAGGGTGGCAGTGATGAACCAGAGGGTGACAGTGATGAACCAGAGGGTGGCAGTGATGAAGCAGAGGGTGGCAGTGGTGAACCAGAGGATGGCAGTGATGAACCAGAGGGTGACAGTGATGAACCAGTGGGTGGCAGTGATGAACCAGAGGGTGGCAGTGGTGAACCAGAGGGTGCTTTGATGAACCAGAGGGTGGCAGTGATGAACCAGAGGGTGGCAGTTGTGAACCAGAGGGTGCTGTGATGAACCAGAGGATGGCAGTGATGAACCAGAGGGTGACAGTGGTGAACCAGAGGGTGGCAGTGGTGAGCCAGAGGGTGGCTGTGATGAACCAGAGGGTGGTTGTGATGAACCAGAGGGTGACAGTGATGAACCAGAGGGTGGCAGTGGTGAACCAGAGGGTGGCAGTGGTGAACCTGAGGGTGGCAGTGGTGAACCAGAGAGTGCTGTGATGAACCAGAGGATGGCAGTGATGAACCAGAGGATGAAAGTGATAATGCAGAGGGTGGCACTGATGAACCAGAGGGTGACAGTGATGAACCAGAGGGTGGCAGTGGTGAAGCAGTGGTGAATCAGAGGGTGCTGTGATGAACCAGAGGGTGGCAGTGATGAACAAGAGGGTGACAGTGATGAACCAGAGGGTGGCAGTGGTGAAGCAGTGGTGAGCTAGAGGGTGCTGTGATGAACCAGAGGGTGGCAGTGATGAATCAGAGGGTGACAGTGATGAACCAGAGGGTGGCAGTGATGAACCAGAGAGTGGCAGTGGTGAAGCAGAGGGTGCTGTGATGAACCAGAGGGTGGCAGTGATGAGCCAGAGGCTGACAGTGATGAACCAGAGGGTGACAGTGGTGAACCAGAGGGTGCTGTGATGAACCAGAGGGTGGCAGTGATGAACCAGAGGGTGACAGTGATGAACCAGAGGGTGACAGTGGTGAACCAGAGGGTGGGAGTGGTGAACCAGAGGGTGGCAGTGGTGAACCAGAGGGAGGCAGTAATGAACCAGAGGGTGGCAGTGGTGAACCAGAGGGTGGCAGTGATGAACCAGAGGGTGGCAGTGATGAGCCAGAGGGTGGCGGTGGTGAACCAGAGGGTGCTGTGATGAACCAGAGGGTGGCAGTGATGAACCAGAGGGTGGCAGTGTTGAACCGGAGGGTGACAGTGATGAACCAGAGGGTGACAGTGGTGAACCAGAGGGTGGCATTGGTGAATCAGAGGGTGGCAGTAATGAACCAGAGGGTGGCAGTGGTGAACCAGAGGGTGGCAGTGATGAACCAGAGGATGGCAGTGATGAACCAGAGGGTGACAGTGGTGAACCAGAGGGTGGCAGTGGTGAGCCAGAGGGTGGCTGTGATGAACCAGAGGGTGGCTGTGATGAACCAGAGGGTGGCAGTGATGAACCAGAGGGTGGCAGTGGTGAACTAGAGGGTGGCAGTGGCAGTGGCAGAAAGGGAGTGGCGCAAGACATATGACGCCGATAGGAAATCCGCCTACCTGGCCTTAGTTAAGCTCTACCATCGAGCTATATGTAGGGCTCGGGCGGCGTTTTACGCAGCGGAATTCCGAAACAGCTTCAATCCCACTAAAACCATCTTTAAAACCATAAAAGACCTGATGGAAAAGAGGGTTCCTCCGCAGTTGGACAGTTCCACCTCCCACTGCGAAGTATTAGCCACTTTCTTTCTGGACAAAGTAAAAAAAATCTACCAGGCGTTTCCGAGCCCACTGCCTCCTGTGATTCCCTGGAGCGGCTCCAGTAATTGTCCATCGCTGCATTCCCTCCCAACTCTTTCTAATGAGGAGTTTGCGAAATGGGCCGTGCGAGTCAAATCTGGCTCGCCTGCAGATCCGGTAAGATCGGCCCTTTTCAGGGATGCTGCCTTTCAGGGACGCACAATAGTGTGTTCTCTGATTAACCTCTCCCTGACTTCTGGCCTTGTTCCTGCCAAGTGGAAGCAAGCGGTAGTTTCCCCGATCCTGAAAAAAACATCTTTGGATCCGTTGAAACCAGAAAACTACCGCCCTATATCTTTGCTCCCTTGGCCGGCCAAGGTCATGGAGGCCCATGTAAATCTGGCCCTCACAGAGCATATGACCCAAGCTAATGTCCTAGATCCCGTGCAGAATGGGTTTCGTGCTGGTCACAGCACTGAGACGGCCCTTCTGGCAATGGTTGAGCACTTGCGGATTGTATTGGATGCAGGTCAAAGGGCAGCGCTTATTTTATTAGACCTGAGCGCTGCCTTTGACACTGTCTCCCATCGCATCCTCCTACACCGCTTGCAGGACATTGGCCTTGGTGGTTCAGCTCTGCAGTGGTTCCGCTCCTTCCTTAGTGATCGCTCCTTCTGCGTTGCCACCCCTCCCTTTCAGTCCAAATACCATCCGTTGGACCTGGGGGTGCCTCAGGGCTCCTCGCTGAGTCCCACGCTTTTTAATCTGTACGTGCAGCCGCTGGCTGAGGTCGCCAGACAATGGGGCCTAACCATGGTTTCCTATGCCGACGACACTCAGCTGGCGGTTACGATCAGCGGGGATGCCAAGAAGGATGCCCTCAGGTTCCGCAGTGGACTGAGAGAGGTGGCCAGCTGGATGAATAACAACTGTCTCCAGCTGAACGCATCAAAAACGGAGGTGATGATTGTTGGAAGGGATGCGGACCTCTGGGGAGATGGATGGTGGCCTCCTGAGCTGGGAACAGCTCCAGCCCCTGTCCTGGAACTCAGGAATCTGGGAGTATGGCTTGACCACACGTTAAGCTTTGTGACTCACACGAAGAGAGTGGCGGCCTGCTGTTTTGGAGTATTACGCGGGCTAAGACCCCTGCTTAAATTCTTTGATGCTCCTACAAGACAGCTGGTCATTCAAGCGATGATTATTTCTCGCCTGGACTATGCTAGTTCACTCCTTTTAGGAGCGAACCAAGGTGAGATACTCCGTTTACAGCGAGTCCAGAATGCTGCGGCTAGGGCGGTGGTCGGCTTGCCCCGGACTTGCCCTACCTCCAATACTCTGCGGTCCTTACACTGGCTCCCGATGAATAAGCGAATTCAATTCAAAGCCCTCAGTCTGGTTTTTAAAATTCTTCGAGAGTCGGCACCTTTGTTACTTGATAAATTGATCTCTCCCTATGTGCCAACTCGCTCACTTCGTTCCCTTGGACAATCCTTGGTGGTTGTTCCCCGGTTCAGACTCAGCCGGATGGGGGGACGCTCTTTCCGAGTGAAAGCTGCAGTTCTCTGGAATGCGCTCCCTCTGGAAATCCGCCTTCTGGATGATCTAATATCCTTCCGTAGGGCCTTGAACACTTTTCTGTTTTAAACTTCCCCTGTTTTAAGTGTTCTGCTTTTCTGTTGCTGGTTTTAGTGTTGTGTTGTGTCTGCCTTTCCCTGCGCCAGGACGCTCCTTCGCTGGAGCATCTGTGCGCATTAAAAATGTCACATAACATAACATAACATAACATAACATAACATAACCAGAGGGTGGCAGTGGTGAACCAGAGGCTGCTGTGATGAACAAGAGGGTGGCAGTGGTGAACCAGAGGGTGGCAGTGATGAACCAGAGGGTTGCAGTGGTGAACGAGAGGGTGGCAGTTGTGAACCAGAGGGTGGCAGTGGTAAACCAGAGGGTGGCAGTAATGAACCAGAGGGTGGCAGTGGTGAACCAGAGGGTGGCAGTGATGAACCAGAGGATGGCAGTGATGAACCAGAGGGTGACAGTGGTGAACCAGAGGGTGGCAGTGGGTAGCCAGAGGGTGGCTGTGATGAACCAGAGGTTGGCTGTGATGAACCAGAGGGTGGCAGTGATGAACCAGAGGGTGGCAGTGGTGAACCAGAGGGTGGCAGTGGTGAACCAGAGGGTGGCAGTGGTGAAGCAGAGGGTGCTGTGATGAACCAGAGGATGGCAGTGATGAACCAAAGGGTGACAGTGATGAACCAGAGGGTGGCAGTGATGAACCAGAGGGTGGCAGTGGTGAACCAGAGGGTGCTGTGATGAAGCAGAGGGTGGCAGTGATGAACCAGAGGGTGACAGTGATGAACCAGAGGGTGGCAGTGGTGAACCAGAGGGTGCTGTGATGAACCAGAGGGTGGCAGTGATGAACCAGAGGGTGACAGTGATGAACCAGAGGGTGACAGTGGTGAACCAGAGGGTGGAAGTGGTGAACCAGAGGGTGGCAGTGGTGAACCAGAGGGTGGCAGTAATGAACCAGAGAGTGGCAGTGGTGAACCAGAGGGTGGCAGTGATGAACCAGAGGGTGGCAGTGATGAGCCAGAGGGTGGCGGTGGTGAACCAGAGGGTGCTGTGATGAACCAGAGGGTGGCAGTGTTGAACCAGAGGGTGACAGTGATGAACCAGAGGGTGACAGTGGTGAACCAGAGGGTGGCAGTGGTGAATCAGAGGGTGGCAGTAATGAACCAGAGGGTGGCAGTGGTGAACCAGAGGGTGGCAGTGATGAACCAGAGGATGGCAGTGATGAACCAGAGGGTGACAGTGGTGAACCAGAGGGTGGCAGTGGTGAGCCAGAGGGTGGCTGTGATGAACCAGAGGGTGGCTGTGATGAACCAGAGGGTGGCAGTGATGAACCAGAGGGTGGCAGTGGTGAACTAGAGGGTGGCAGTGGTGAACCAGAGGGTGGCAGTGGTGAACCAGAGGCTGCTTTGATAAACCAGAGGGTGGCAGTGGTGAACCAGAGGGTGGCAGTGATGAACAAGAGGGTGGCAGTGGTGAACGAGAGGGTGGCAGTTGTGAACCAGAGGGTGGCAGTGGTGAACCAGAGGGTGGCAGTAATGAACCAGAGGGCTGCAGTGGTGAACCAGAGGGTGGCAGTGATGAACCAGAGGATGGCAGTGATGAACCAGAGGGTGACAGTGGTGAACCAGAGGGTGGCAGTGGGTAGCCAGAGGGTGGCTGTGATGAACCAGAGGGTGGCTGTGATGAACCAGAGGGTGGCAGTGGTGAACCAGAGGGTGGCAGTGGTGAACCAGAGGGTGGCAGTGGTGAAGCAGAGGGTGCTGTGATGAACCAGAGGATGGCAGTGATGAACCAAAGGGTGACAGTGATGAACCAGAGGGTGGCAGTGATGAACCAGAGGGTGGCAGTGGTGAACCAGAGGGGGCTGTGATGAAGCAGAGGGTGGCAGTGATGAACCAGAGGGTGACAGTGATGAACAAGAGGGTGGACGTGGTGAAGCAGTAGTGAACCAGAGGGTACTGTGATGAACCAGAGGGTGGCAGTGATGAACCAGAGGTTGGCAGTGATGAACCAGAGGGTGACAGTGATGAACCAGAGGGTGGCAGTTGTGAACCAGAGGGTGCTGTGATGAACCAGAGGGTGGCAGTGATGAACCAGAGGGTGACAGTGAGGAACCAGAGGGTGCTGCGATGAACCAGAGGGTGGCAGTGATGAACCAGAGGGTGACAGTGATGAACCAGAGGGTGACAGTGATGAACCATAGGGTGGCAGTGATGAACCAGAGGGTGACAGTGATGAACCAGAGGGTGGCAGTGGTGAACCAGAGGGTGCTGTGATGATGCAGAGGGTGGCACTGATGAACCAGAGGGTGACCATGATGAACCAGAGGGTTGCAGTGGTGAATCAGAGGGTGCTGTGATGAACCAGAGGGTGGCAGTGATGAACGAGAGGGTGACAGTGATGAACCAGAGGGTGGCAGTGATGAACCAGAGGGTGGCAGTGGTGAACTAGAGGGTGGCAGTGGTGAACCAGAGGGTGGCAGTGGTGAACCACAGGCTGCTGTGATGAACCAGAGGGTGGCAGTGGTGAACCAGAGGGTGGCAGTGATGAACCAGAGGGTTGCAGTGGTGAACGAGAGGGTTGCAGTTGTGAATCAGAGGGTGGCAGTGGTGAACCAGAGGGTGGCAGTAATGAACCAGAGGGTGGCAGTGGTGAACCAGAGGGTGGCAGTGATGAACCAGAGGATGGCAGTGATGAACCAGAGGGTGACAGTGGTGAACCAGAGGGTGGCAGTGGGTAGCCAGAGGGTGGCTGTGATGAACCAGAGGGTGGCTGTGATGAACCAGAGGGTGGCAGTGATGAACCAGAGGGTGGCAGTGGTGAACCAGAGGGTGGCAGTGGTGAGCCAGAGGGTGGCAGTGGTGAAGCAGAGGGTGCTGTGATGAACCAGAGGATGGCAGTGATGAACCAAAGGGTGACAGTGATGAACCAGAGGGTGGCAGTGATGAACCAGAGGGTTGCAGTGGTGAACCAGAGGGTGCTGTGATGAAGCAGAGGGTGGCAGTGATGAACCAGAGGGTGACAGTGATGAACCAGAGGGTGGCAGTGGTTAAGCAGTGGTGAATCAGAGGGTGCTGTGATGAACCAGAGGGTGGCAGTGATGAACGAGAGGGTGACAGTGATGAACCAGAGGTTGGCAGTGGTGAAGCAGTGGTGAGCCAGAGGGTGCTGTGATGAACCAGAGGGTGGCAGTGATGAACCAGAGGGTGGCAGTGATGAACCAGAGGGTGACAGTGTTGAACCAGAGGGTGGCAGGGGTGAACCAGAGGGTGCTGTGATGAACCAGAGGGTGGCAGTGATGAACCAGAGGGTGACAGTGATGAACCAGAGGGTGCTGTGATGAACCAGAGGGTGGCAGTGATGAACCAGAGGGTGACAGTGATGAACCATAGGGTGACAGTGGTGAACCATAGGGTGGCAGTGATGAACCAGAGGGTGACAGTGATGAACCAGAGGGTGGCAGTGGTGAACCAGAGGATGCTGTGATGATGCAGAGGGTGGCAATGATGAACCAGAGGGTGACAGTGATGAACCAGAGGGTGGCAGTGGTTAAGCAGTGGTGAATCAGAGGGTGCTGTGATGAACCAGAGGGTGGCAGTGATGAACGAGAGGGTGACAGTGATGAACCAGAGGTTGGCAGTGGTGAAGCAGTGGTGAGCCAGAGGGTGCTCTGATGAACCAGAGGGTGGCAGTGATGAACCAGAGGGTGACAGTGATGAACCAGAGGGTGGCAGTGATGAAGCAGAGGGTGGCAGTGGTGAACCAGAGGATGGCAGTGATGAACCAGAGGGTGACAGTGATGAACCAGTGGGTGGCAGTGATGAACCAGAGGGTGGCAGTGGTGAACCAGAGGGTGCTTTGATGAACCAGAGGGTGGCAGTGATGAACCAGAGGGTGGCAGTTGTGAACCAGAGGGTGCTGTGATGAACCAGAGGATGGCAGTGATGAACCAGAGGGTGAGAGTGGTGAACCAGAGGGTGGCAGTGGTGAGCCAGAGGGTGGCTGTGATGAACCAGAGGGTGGTTGTGATGAACCAGAGGGTGACCGTGATGAACCAGAGGGTGGCAGTGGTGAACCAGAGGGTGGCAGTGGTGAACCTGAGGGTGGCAGTGGTGAACCAGAGAGTGCTGTGATGAACCAGAGGATGGCAGTGATGAACCAGAGGATGAAAGTGATAATGCAGAGGGTGGCACTGATGAACCAGAGGGTGACAGTGATGAACCAGAGGGTGGCAGTGGTGAAGCAGTGGTGAATCAGAGGGTGCTGTGATGAACCAGAGGGTGGCAGTGATGAACGAGAGGGTGACAGTGATGAACCAGAGGGTGGCAGTGGTGAAGCAGTGGTGAGCTAGAGGGTGCTGTGATTAACCAGAGGGTGGCAGTGATGAATCAGAGGGTGACAGTGATGAACCAGAGGGTGGCAGTGATGAACCAGAGAGTGGCAGTGGTGAAGCAGAGGGTGCTGTGATGAACCAGAGGGTGGCAGTGATGAGCCAGAGGCTGACAGTGATGAACCAGAGGGTGGCAGTGGTGAACCAGAGGGTGCTGTGATGAACCAGAGGGTGGCAGTGATGAACCAGAGGGTGACAGTGATGAACCAGAGGGTGACAGTGGTGAACCAGAGGGTGGGAGTGGTGAACCAGAGGGTGGCAGTGGTGAAGCAGTGGTGAATCAGAGGGTGCTGTGATGAACCAGAGGGTGGCAGTGATGAACGAGAGGGTGACAGTGATGAACCAGAGGGTGGCAGTGGTGAAGCAGTGGTGAGCTAGAGGGTGCTGTGATTAACCAGAGGGTGGCAGTGATGAATCAGAGGGTGACAGTGATGAACCAGAGGGTGGCAGTGATGAACCAGAGAGTGGCAGTGGTGAAGCAGAGGGTGCTGTGATGAACCAGAGGGTGGCAGTGATGAGCCAGAGGCTGACAGTGATGAACCAGAGGGTGGCAGTGGTGAACCAGAGGGTGCTGTGATGAACCAGAGGGTGGCAGTGATGAACCAGAGGGTGACAGTGATGAACCCGAGGGTGACAGTGGTGAACCAGAGGGTGGGAGTGGTGAACCAGAGGGTGGCAGTGGTGAACCAGAGGGAGGCAGTAATGAACCAGAGGGTGGCAGTGGTGAACCAGAGAGTGGCAGTGATGAACCAGAGGGTGGCAGTGATGAGCCAGAGGGTGGCGGTGGTGAACCAGAGGGTGCTGTGATGAACCAGAGGGTGGCAGTGTTGAACCGGAGGGTGACAGTGATGAACCAGAGGGTGACAGTGGTGAACCAGAGGGTGGCATTGGTGAATCAGAGGGTGGCAGTAATGAACCAGAGGGTGGCAGTGGTGAACCAGAGGGTGGCAGTGATGAACCAGAGGATGGCAGTGATGAACCAGAGGGTGACAGTGGTGAACCAGAGGGTGGCAGTGGTGAGCCAGAGGGTGGCTGTGATGAACCAGAGGGTGGCTGTGATGAACCAGAGGGTGGCAGTGATGAACCAGAGGGTGGCAGTGGTGAACTAGAGGGTGGCAGTGGTGAACCAGAGGGTGGCAGTGGTGAACCAGAGGCTGCTGTGATGAACAAGAGGGTGGCAGTGGTGAACCAGAGGGTGGCAGTGATGAACCAGAGGGTTGCAGTGGTGAACAAGAGGGTGGCAGTTGTGAACCAGAGGGTGGCAGTGGTAAACCAGAGGGTGGCAGTAATGAACCAGAGGGTGGCAGTGGTGAACCAGAGGATGGCAGTGATGAACCAGAGGATGGCAGTGATGAACCAGAGGGTGACAGTGGTGAACCAGAGGGTGGCAGTGGGTAGCCAGAGGGTGGCTGTGATGAACCAGAGGTTGGCTGTGATGAACCAGAGGGTGGCAGTGATGAACCAGAGGGTGGCAGTGGTGAACCAGAGGGTGGCAGTGGTGAACCAGAGGGTGGCAGTGGTGAAGCAGAGGGTGCTGTGATGAACCAGAGGATGGCAGTGATGAACCAAAGGGTGACAGTGATGAACCAGAGGGTGGCAGTGATGAACCAGAGGGTGGCAGTGGTGAACCAGAGGGTGCTGTGATGAAGCAGAGGGTGGCAGTGATGAACCAGAGGGTGACAGTGATGAACCAGAGGGTGGCAGTGGTGAACCAGAGGGTGCTGTGATGAACCAGAGGGTGGCAGTGATGAACCAGAGGGTGACAGTGATGAACCAGAGGGTGACAGTGGTGAACCAGAGGGTGGAAGTGGTGAACCAGAGGGTGGCAGTGGTGAACCAGAGGGTGGCAGTAATGAACCAGAGAGTGGCAGTGGTGAACCAGAGGGTGGCAGTGATGAACCAGAGGGTGGCAGTGATGAGCCAGAGGGTGGCGGTGGTGAACCAGAGGGTGCTGTGATGAACCAGAGGGTGGCAGTGTTGAACCAGAGGGTGACAGTGATGAACCAGAGGGTGACAGTGGTGAACCAGAGGGTGGCAGTGGTGAATCAGAGGGTGGCAGTAATGAACCAGAGGGTGGCAGTGGTGAACCAGAGGGTGGCAGTGATGAACCAGAGGATGGCAGTGATGAACCAGAGGGTGACAGTGGTGAACCAGAGGGTGGCAGTGGTGAGCCAGAGGGTGGCTGTGATGAACCAGAGGATGGCTGTGATGAACCAGAGGGTGGCAGTGATGAACCAGAGGGTGGCAGTGGTGAACTAGAGGGTGGCAGTGGTGAACCAGAGGGTGGCAGTGGTGAACCAGAGGCTGCTTTGATGAACCAGAGGGTGGCAGTGGTGAACCAGAGGGTGGCAGTGATGAACGAGAGGGTGGCAGTGGTGAACTAGAGGGTGGCAGTGGTGAACCAGAGGGTGGCAGTGGTGAACCAGAGGCTGCTGTGATAAACAAGAGGGTGGCAGTGGTGAACCAGAGGGTGGCAGTGATGAACCAGTGGGTGGCAGTGATGAACCAGAGGGTGGCAGTGGTGAACCAGAGGGTGCTTTGATGAACCAGAGGGTGGCAGTGATGAACCAGAGGGTGGCAGTTGTGAACCAGAGGGTGCTGTGATGAACCAGAGGATGGCAGTGATGAACCAGAGGGTGAGAGTGGTGAACCAGAGGGTGGCAGTGGTGAGCCAGAGGGTGGCTGTGATGAACCAGAGGGTGGTTGTGATGAACCAGAGGGTGACCGTGATAAACCAGAGGGTGGCAGTGGTGAACCAGAGGGTGGCAGTGGTGAACCTGAGGGTGGCAGTGGTGAACCAGAGAGTGCTGTGATGAACCAGAGGATGGCAGTGATGAACCAGAGGATGAAAGTGATAATGCAGAGGGTGGCACTGATGAACCAGAGGGTGACAGTGATGAACCAGAGGGTGGCAGTGGTGAAGCAGTGGTGAATCAGAGGGTGCTGTGATGAACCAGAGGGTGGCAGTGATGAACGAGAGGGTGACAGTGATGAACCAGAGGGTGGCAGTGGTGAAGCAGTGGTGAGCTAGAGGGTGCTGTGATTAACCAGAGGGTGGCAGTGATGAATCAGAGGGTGACAGTGATGAACCAGAGGGTGGCAGTGATGAACCAGAGAGTGGCAGTGGTGAAGCAGAGGGTGCTGTGATGAACCAGAGGGTGGCAGTGATGAGCCAGAGGCTGACAGTGATGAACCAGAGGGTGGCAGTGGTGAACCAGAGGGTGCTGTGATGAACCAGAGGGTGGCAGTGATGAACCAGAGGGTGACAGTGATGAACCAGAGGGTGACAGTGGTGAACCAGAGGGTGGGAGTGGTGAACCAGAGGGTGGCAGTGGTGAAGCAGTGGTGAATCAGAGGGTGCTGTGATGAACCAGAGGGTGGCAGTGATGAACGAGAGGGTGACAGTGATGAACCAGAGGGTGGCAGTGGTGAAGCAGTGGTGAGCTAGAGGGTGCTGTGATTAACCAGAGGGTGGCAGTGATGAATCAGAGGGTGACAGTGATGAACCAGAGGGTGGCAGTGATGAACCAGAGAGTGGCAGTGGTGAAGCAGAGGGTGCTGTGATGAACCAGAGGGTGGCAGTGATGAGCCAGAGGCTGACAGTGATGAACCAGAGGGTGGCAGTGGTGAACCAGAGGGTGCTGTGATGAACCAGAGGGTGGCAGTGATGAACCAGAGGGTGACAGTGATGAACCCGAGGGTGACAGTGGTGAACCAGAGGGTGGGAGTGGTGAACCAGAGGGTGGCAGTGGTGAACCAGAGGGAGGCAGTAATGAACCAGAGGGTGGCAGTGGTGAACCAGAGAGTGGCAGTGATGAACCAGAGGGTGGCAGTGATGAGCCAGAGGGTGGCGGTGGTGAACCAGAGGGTGCTGTGATGAACCAGAGGGTGGCAGTGTTGAACCGGAGGGTGACAGTGATGAACCAGAGGGTGACAGTGGTGAACCAGAGGGTGGCATTGGTGAATCAGAGGGTGGCAGTAATGAACCAGAGGGTGGCAGTGGTGAACCAGAGGGTGGCAGTGATGAACCAGAGGATGGCAGTGATGAACCAGAGGGTGACAGTGGTGAACCAGAGGGTGGCAGTGGTGAGCCAGAGGGTGGCTGTGATGAACCAGAGGGTGGCTGTGATGAACCAGAGGGTGGCAGTGATGAACCAGAGGGTGGCAGTGGTGAACTAGAGGGTGGCAGTGGTGAACCAGAGGGTGGCAGTGGTGAACCAGAGGCTGCTGTGATGAACAAGAGGGTGGCAGTGGTGAACCAGAGGGTGGCAGTGATGAACCAGAGGGTTGCAGTGGTGAACAAGAGGGTGGCAGTTGTGAACCAGAGGGTGGCAGTGGTAAACCAGAGGGTGGCAGTAATGAACCAGAGGGTGGCAGTGGTGAACCAGAGGATGGCAGTGATGAACCAGAGGATGGCAGTGATGAACCAGAGGGTGACAGTGGTGAACCAGAGGGTGGCAGTGGGTAGCCAGAGGGTGGCTGTGATGAACCAGAGGTTGGCTGTGATGAACCAGAGGGTGGCAGTGATGAACCAGAGGGTGGCAGTGGTGAACCAGAGGGTGGCAGTGGTGAACCAGAGGGTGGCAGTGGTGAAGCAGAGGGTGCTGTGATGAACCAGAGGATGGCAGTGATGAACCAAAGGGTGACAGTGATGAACCAGAGGGTGGCAGTGATGAACCAGAGGGTGGCAGTGGTGAACCAGAGGGTGCTGTGATGAAGCAGAGGGTGGCAGTGATGAACCAGAGGGTGACAGTGATGAACCAGAGGGTGGCAGTGGTGAACCAGAGGGTGCTGTGATGAACCAGAGGGTGGCAGTGATGAACCAGAGGGTGACAGTGATGAACCAGAGGGTGACAGTGGTGAACCAGAGGGTGGAAGTGGTGAACCAGAGGGTGGCAGTGGTGAACCAGAGGGTGGCAGTAATTAACCAGAGAGTGGCAGTGGTGAACCAGAGGGTGGCAGTGATGAACCAGAGGGTGGCAGTGATGAGCCAGAGGGTGGCGGTGGTGAACCAGAGGGTGCTGTGATGAACCAGAGGGTGGCAGTGTTGAACCAGAGGGTGACAGTGATGAACCAGAGGGTGACAGTGGTGAACCAGAGGGTGGCAGTGGTGAATCAGAGGGTGGCAGTAATGAACCAGAGGGTGGCAGTGGTGAACCAGAGGGTGGCAGTGATGAACCAGAGGATGGCAGTGATGAACCAGAGGGTGACAGTGGTGAACCAGAGGGTGGCAGTGGTGAGCCAGAGGGTGGCTGTGATGAACCAGAGGATGGCTGTGATGAACCAGAGGGTGGCAGTGATGAACCAGAGGGTGGCAGTGGTGAACTAGAGGGTGGCAGTGGTGAACCAGAGGGTGGCAGTGGTGAACCAGAGGCTGCTTTGATGAACCAGAGGGTGGCAGTGGTGAACCAGAGGGTGGCAGTGATGAACGAGAGGGTGGCAGTGGTGAACTAGAGGGTGGCAGTGGTGAACCAGAGGGTGGCAGTGGTGAACCAGAGGCTGCTGTGATAAACAAGAGGGTGGCAGTGGTGAACCAGAGGGTGGCAGTGATGAACCAGAGGGTTGCAGTGGTGAACAAGAGGGTGGCAGTTGTGAACCAGAGGGTGGCAGTGGTAAACCAGAGGGTGGCAGTAATGAACCAGAGGGTGGCAGTGGTGAACCAGAGGGTGGCAGTGATGAACCAGAGGATGGCAGTGATGAACCAGAGGGTGACAGTGGTGAACCAGAGGGTGGCAGTGGGTAGCCAGAGGGTGGCTGTGATGAACCAGAGGTTGGCTGTGATGAACCAGAGGGTGGCAGTGATGAACCAGAGGGTGGCAGTGGTGAACCAGAGGGTGGCAGTGGTGAACCAGAGGGTGGCAGTGGTGAAGCAGAGGGTGCTGTGATGAACCAGAGGATGGCAGTGATGAACCAAAGGGTGACAGTGATGAACCAGAGGGTGGCAGTGATGAACCAGAGGGTGGCAGTGGTGAACCAGAGGGTGCTGTGATGAAGCAGAGGGTGGCAGTGATGAACCAGAGGGTGACAGTGATGAACCAGAGGGTGGCAGTGGTGAACCAGAGGGTGCTGTGATGAACCAGAGGGTGGCAGTGATGAACCAGAGGGTGACAGTGATGAACCAGAGGGTGACAGTGGTGAACCAGAGGGTGGAAGTGGTGAACCAGAGGGTGGCAGTGGTGAACCAGAGGGTGGCAGTAATGAACCAGAGAGTGGCAGTGGTGAACCAGAGGGTGGCAGTGATGAACCAGAGGGTGGCAGTGATGAGCCAGAGGGTGGCGGTGGTGAACCAGAGGGTGCTGTGATGAACCAGAGGGTGGCAGTGTTGAACCAGAGGGTGACAGTGATGAACCAGAGGGTGACAGTGGTGAACCAGAGGGTGGCAGTGGTGAATCAGAGGGTGGCAGTAATGAACCAGAGGGTGGCAGTGGTGAACCAGAGGGTGGCAGTGATAAACCAGAGGATGGCAGTGATGAACCAGAGGGTGACAGTGGTGAACCAGAGGGTGGCAGTGGTGAGCCAGAGGGTGGCTGTGATGAACCAGAGGATGGCTGTGATGAACCAGAGGGTGGCAGTGATGAACCAGAGGGTGGCAGTGGTGAACTAGAGGGTGGCAGTGGTGAACCAGAGGGTGGCAGTGGTGAACCAGAGGCTGCTTTGATGAACCAGAGGGTGGCAGTGGTGAACCAGAGGGTGGCAGTGATGAACGAGAGGGTGGCAGTGGTGAACGAGAGGGTGGCAGTTGTGAACCAGAGGGTGGCAGTGGTGAACCAGAGGGTGGCAGTAATGAACCAGAGGGCTGCAGTGGTGAACCAGAGGGTGGCAGTGATGAACCAGAGGATGGCAGTGATGAACCAGAGGGTGACAGTGGTGAACCAGAGGGTGGCAGTGGGTAGCCAGAGGGTGGCTGTGATGAATCAGAGGGTGGCTGTGATGAACCAGAGGGTGGCAGTGGTGAACCAGAGGGTGGCAGTGGTGAACCAGAGGGTGGCAGTGGTGAAGCAGAGGGTGCTGTGATCAACCAGAGGATGGCAGTGATGAACCAAAGGGTGACAGTGATGAACCAGAGGGTGGCAGTGATGAACCAGAGGGTGGCAGTGGTGAACCAGAGGGGGCTGTGATGAAGCAGAGGGTGGCAGTGATGAACCAGAGGGTGACAGTGATGAACAAGAGTGTGGACGTGGTGAAGCAGTAGTGAACCAGAGGGTGCTGTGATGAACCAGAGGGTGGCAGTGATGAACCAGAGGTTGGCAGTGATGAACCAGAGGGTGACAGTGATGAACCAGAGGGTGGCAGTTGTGAACCAGAGGGTGCTGTGATGAACCAGAGGGTGGCAGTGATGAACCAGAGGGTGACAGTGAGGAACCAGAGGGTGCTGCGATGAACCAGAGGGTGGCAGTGATGAACCAGAGGGTGACAGTGATGAACCAGAGGGTGACAGTGGTGAACCATAGGGTGGCAGTGATGAACCAGAGGGTGACAGTGATGAACCAGAGGGTGGCAGTGGTGAACCAGAGGGTGCTGTGATGATGCAGAGGGTGGCACTGATGAACCAGAGGGTGACAGTGATGAACCAGAGGGTTGCAGTGGTGAAGCAGTGGTGAATCAGAGGGTGCTGTGATGAACCAGAGGGTGGCAGTGATGAACGAGAGGGTTACAGTGATGAACCAGAGGGAGGGCAGTGATGAACCAGAGGGTGGCAGTGGTGAACTAGAGGGTGGCAGTGGTGAACCAGAGGGTGGCAGTGGTGAACCACAGGCTGCTGTGATGAACCAGAGGGTGGCAGTGGTGAACCAGAGGGTGGCAGTGATGAACCAGAGGGTTGCAGTGGTGAACGAGAGGGTTGCAGTTGTGAATCAGAGGGTGGCAGTGGTGAACCAGAGGGTGGCAGTAATGAACCAGAGGGTGGCAGTGGTGAACCAGAGGGTGGCAGTGATGAACCAGAGGATGGCAGTGATGAACCAGAGGGTGACAGTGGTGAACCAGAGGGTGGCAGTGGGTAGCCAGAGGGTGGCTGTGATGAACCAGATGGTGGCTGTGATGAACCAGAGGGTGGCAGTGATGAACCAGAGGGTGGCAGTGGTGAACCAGAGGGTGGCAGTGGTGAACCAGAGGGTGGCAGTGGTGAAGCAGAGGGTGCTGTGATGAACCAGAGGATGGCAGTGATGAACCAAAGGGTGACAGTGATGAACCAGAGGGTGGCAGTGATGAACCAGAGGGTTGCAGTGGTGAACCAGAGGGTGCTGTGATGAAGCAGAGGGTGGCAGTGATGAACCAGAGGGTGGCAGTGGTGAACTAGAGGTTGCTGTGATGAACCAGAGGCTGGCAGTGATGAACCAGAGGGTGACAGTGATGAACCAGAGGGTGACAGTGGTGAACCAGAGGGTGGAAGTGGTGAACCAGAGGGTGGCAGTGGTGAACCAGAGGGTGGCAGTAATGAACCAGAGAGTGGCAGTGGTGAACCAGAGGGTGGCAGTGATGAACCAGAGGGTGGCAGTGATGAGCCAGAGGGTGGCGGTGGTGAACCAGAGGGTGCTGTGATTAACCAGAGGGTGGCAGTGTTGAACCAGAGGGTGACAGTGATGAACCAGAGGGTGACAGTGGTGAACCAGAGGGTGGCAGTGGTGAATCAGAGGGTGGCAGTAATGAACCAGAGGGTGGCAGTGGTGAACCAGAGGGTGGCAGTGATGAACCAGAGGATGGCAGTGATGAACCAGAGGGTGACAGTGGTGAACCAGAGGGTGGCAGTGGTGAGCCAGAGGGTGGCTGTGATGAACCAGAGGGTGGCTGTGATGAACCAGAGGGTGGCAGTGATGAACCAGAGGGTGGCAGTGGTGAACTAGAGGGTGGCAGTGGTGAACCAGAGGGTGGCAGTGGTGAACCAGAGGCTGCTGTGATGAACCAGAGGGTGGCAGTGGTGAACCAGAGGGTGGCAGTGATGAACCAGAGGGTGGCAGTGGTGAACGAGAGGGTGGCAGTTGTGAACCAGAGGGGGCAGTGGTGAACCAGAAGGTGGCAGTAATGAACCAGAGGGTGACAGTGGTGAACCAGAGGGTGGCAGTGGTGAATCAGAGGGTGGCAGTAATGAACCAGAGGGTGGCAGTGGTGAACCAGAGGGTGGCAGTGATGAACCAGAGGATGGCAGTGATGAACCAGAGGGTGACAGTGGTGAACCAGAGGGTGGCAGTGGTGAGCCAGAGGGTGGCTGTGATGAACCAGAGGGTGGCTGTGATGAACCAGAGGGTGGCAGTGATGAACCAGAGGGTGGCAGTGGTGAACTAGAGGGTGGCAGTGGTGAACCAGAGGGTGGCAGTGGTGAACCAGAGGCTGCTTTGATAAACCAGAGGGTGGCAGTGGTGAACCAGAGGGTGGCAGTGATGAACAAGAGGGTGGCAGTGGTGAACGAGAGGGTGGCAGTTGTGAACCAGAGGGTGGCAGTGGTGAACCAGAGGGTGGCAGTAATGAACCTGAGGGCTGCAGTGGTGAACCAGAGGGTGGCAGTGATGAACCAGAGGATGGCAGTGATGAACCAGAGGGTGACAGTGGTGAACCAGAGGGTGGCAGTGGGTAGCCAGAGGGTGGCTGTGATGAACCAGAGGGTGGCTGTGATGAACCAGAGGGTGGCAGTGGTGAACCAGAGGGTGGCAGTGGTGAACCAGAGGGTGGCAGTGGTGAAGCAGAGGGTGCTGTGATGAACCAGAGGATGGCAGTGATGAACCAAAGGGTGACAGTGATGAACCAGAGGGTGGCAGTGATGAACCAGAGGGTGGCAGTGGTGAACCAGAGGGGGCTGTGATGAAGCAGAGGGTGGCAGTGATGAACCAGAGGGTGACAGTGATGAACAAGAGGGTGGACGTGGTGAAGCAGTAGTGAACCAGAGGGTACTGTGATGAACCAGAGGGTGGCAGTGATGAACCAGAGGTTGGCAGTGATGAACCAGAGGGTGACAGTGATGAACCAGAGGGTGGCAGTTGTGAACCAGAGGGTGCTGTGATGAACCAGAGGGTGGCAGTGATGAACCAGAGGGTGACAGTGAGGAACCAGAGGGTGCTGCGATGAACCAGAGGGTGGCAGTGATGAACCAGAGGGTGACAGTGATGAACCAGAGGGTGACAGTGATGAACCATAGGGTGGCAGTGATGAACCAGAGGGTGACAGTGATGAACCAGAGGGTGGCAGTGGTGAACCAGAGGGTGCTGTGATGATGCAGAGGGTGGCACTGATGAACCAGAGGGTGACCATGATGAACCAGAGGGTTGCAGTGGTGAATCAGAGGGTGCTGTGATGAACCAGAGGGTGGCAGTGATGAACGAGAGGGTGACAGTGATGAACCAGAGGGTGGCAGTGATGAACCAGAGGGTGGCAGTGGTGAACTAGAGGGTGGCAGTGGTGAACCAGAGGGTGGCAGTGGTGAACCACAGGCTGCTGTGATGAACCAGAGGGTGGCAGTGGTGAACCAGAGGGTGGCAGTGATGAACCAGAGGGTTGCAGTGGTGAACGAGAGGGTTGCAGTTGTGAATCAGAGGGTGGCAGTGGTGAACCAGAGGGTGGCAGTAATGAACCAGAGGGTGGCAGTGGTGAACCAGAGGGTGGCAGTGATGAACCAGAGGATGGCAGTGATGAACCAGAGGGTGACAGTGGTGAACCAGAGGGTGGCAGTGGGTAGCCAGAGGGTGGCTGTGATGAACCAGAGGGTGGCTGTGATGAACCAGAGGGTGGCAGTGATGAACCAGAGGGTGGCAATGGTGAACCAGAGGGTGGCAGTGGTGAGCCAGAGGGTGGCAGTGGTGAAGCAGAGGGTGCTGTGATGAACCAGAGGATGGCAGTGATGAACCAAAGGGTGACAGTGATGAACCAGAGGGTGGCAGTGATGAACCAGAGGGTTGCAGTGGTGAACCAGAGGGTGCTGTGATGAAGCAGAGGGTGGCAGTGATGAACCAGAGGGTGACAGTGATGAACCAGAGGGTGGCAGTGGTTAAGCAGTGGTGAATCAGAGGGTGCTGTGATGAACCAGAGGGTGGCAGTGATGAACGAGAGGGTGACAGTGATGAACCAGAGGTTGGCAGTGGTGAAGCAGTGGTGAGCCAGAGGGTGCTGTGATGAACCAGAGGGTGGCAGTGATGAACCAGAGGGTGGCAGTGATGAACCAGAGGGTGACAGTGTTGAACCAGAGGGTGGCAGGGGTGAACCAGAGGGTGCTGTGATGAACCAGAGGGTGGCAGTGATGAACCAGAGGGTGACAGTGATGAACCAGAGGGTGCTGTGATGAACCAGAGGGTGGCAGTGATGAACCAGAGGGTGACAGTGATGAACCATAGGGTGACAGTGGTGAACCATAGGGTGGCAGTGATGAACCAGAGGGTGACAGTGATGAACCAGAGGGTGGCAGTGGTGAACCAGAGGATGCTGTGATGATGCAGAGGGTGGCAATGATGAACCAGAGGGTGACAGTGATGAACCAGAGGGTGGCAGTGGTTAAGCAGTGGTGAATCAGAGGGTGCTGTGATGAACCAGAGGGTGGCAGTGATGAACGAGAGGGTGACAGTGATGAACCAGAGGTTGGCAGTGGTGAAGCAGTGGTGAGCCAGAGGGTGCTCTGATGAACCAGAGGGTGGCAGTGATGAACCAGAGGGTGACAGTGATGAACCAGAGGGTGGCAGTGATGAAGCAGAGGGTGGCAGTGGTGAACCAGAGGATGGCAGTGATGAACCAGAGGGTGACAGTGATGAACCAGTGGGTGGCAGTGATGAACCAGAGGGTGGCAGTGGTGAACCAGAGGGTGCTTTGATGAACCAGAGGGTGGCAGTGATGAACCAGAGGGTGGCAGTTGTGAACCAGAGGGTGCTGTGATGAACCAGAGGATGGCAGTGATGAACCAGAGGGTGAGAGTGGTGAACCAGAGGGTGGCAGTGGTGAGCCAGAGGGTGGCTGTGATGAACCAGAGGGTGGTTGTGATGAACCAGAGGGTGACCGTGATGAACCAGAGGGTGGCAGTGGTGAACCAGAGGGTGGCAGTGGTGAACCTGAGGGTGGCAGTGGTGAACCAGAGAGTGCTGTGATGAACCAGAGGATGGCAGTGATGAACCAGAGGATGAAAGTGATAATGCAGAGGGTGGCACTGATGAACCAGAGGGTGACAGTGATGAACCAGAGGGTGGCAGTGGTGAAGCAGTGGTGAATCAGAGGGTGCTGTGATGAACCAGAGGGTGGCAGTGATGAACGAGAGGGTGACAGTGATGAACCAGAGGGTGGCAGTGGTGAAGCAGTGGTGAGCTAGAGGGTGCTGTGATTAACCAGAGGGTGGCAGTGATGAATCAGAGGGTGACAGTGATGAACCAGAGGGTGGCAGTGATGAACCAGAGAGTGGCAGTGGTGAAGCAGAGGGTGCTGTGATGAACCAGAGGGTGGCAGTGATGAGCCAGAGGCTGACAGTGATGAACCAGAGGGTGGCAGTGGTGAACCAGAGGGTGCTGTGATGAACCAGAGGGTGGCAGTGATGAACCAGAGGGTGACAGTGATGAACCAGAGGGTGACAGTGGTGAACCAGAGGGTGGGAGTGGTGAACCAGAGGGTGGCAGTGGTGAAGCAGTGGTGAATCAGAGGGTGCTGTGATGAACCAGAGGGTGGCAGTGATGAACGAGAGGGTGACAGTGATGAACCAGAGGGTGGCAGTGGTGAAGCAGTGGTGAGCTAGAGGGTGCTGTGATTAACCAGAGGGTGGCAGTGATGAATCAGAGGGTGACAGTGATGAACCAGAGGGTGGCAGTGATGAACCAGAGAGTGGCAGTGGTGAAGCAGAGGGTGCTGTGATGAACCAGAGGGTGGCAGTGATGAGCCAGAGGCTGACAGTGATGAACCAGAGGGTGGCAGTGGTGAACCAGAGGGTGCTGTGATGAACCAGAGGGTGGCAGTGATGAACCAGAGGGTGACAGTGATGAACCAGAGGGTGACAGTGGTGAACCAGAGGGTGGGAGTGGTGAACCAGAGGGTGGCAGTGGTGAACCAGAGGGAGGCAGTAATGAACCAGAGGGTGGCAGTGGTGAACCAGAGAGTGGCAGTGATGAACCAGAGGGTGGCAGTGATGAGCCAGAGGGTGGCGGTGGTGAACCAGAGGGTGCTGTGATGAACCAGAGGGTGGCAGTGTTGAACCGGAGGGTGACAGTGATGAACCAGAGGGTGACAGTGGTGAACCAGAGGGTGGCATTGGTGAATCAGAGGGTGGCAGTAATGAACCAGAGGGTGGCAGTGGTGAACCAGAGGGTGGCAGTGATGAACCAGAGGATGGCAGTGATGAACCAGAGGGTGACAGTGGTGAACCAGAGGGTGGCAGTGGTGAGCCAGAGGGTGGCTGTGATGAA